>NW_006922372.1:602998-608795 GCF_000298275.1 Orycteropus afer afer | reverse complement strand
CTACTGAACAATGACACAATCATATGCAGGGTTCAAGCATGCCACAAGCTAGAGACCATTCCCAAAGCTGTTTCTTATATTCAGGAAGGAGACCACATACCCAAAGAGCTACTCATCTGCTCCAGTACATTCTACCATGGAGTCAATTACCAATCTCACCATGGTGAATAACTGCATTCAGCTGCCCAGCCACTCAGCCAGGCCCAGCCAAGTTGACACACAAACTTAACCACCACAGAGTATATGACTAGGATTTTTTTGAAGATTTTTGCATCCATATTCATGAGGGATATTGGTTTGTAGATTTCCTTTTTAGTGATGTCTTTGCCTGGTTTTGGTATCAAGGTTATGCTTCCTTCAGAAAATGAATTTGGGAGGTTTCTATCCTTTTCTGTGTTCTGGAATAGTTTGAGTAGCATTGGTGTCAGGTCTTCTCTGAACATTCAGTACAATTCTCCAGTTAAGCCATCTGGGCTAGGACTTTTTTTTGTTGGTAATATTTTTTTATGACCACTTCAATTTTTTCTTTTGTTATGGGTCTGTTCTAATTTTCCACCTCAGTCTGTGTTAGTTTAGGTAAGTAGTATGTTTCTAGAAATATGTCCATTTCTTCTTGATTTTCAAATTTCTTGCAGTATAGTTCTTCATAGTATCCTGATATTATCCTTTAATTTCTCTTGGTTCTGTTGTGATGTAGCTGAATTTGTTTTGTATTTGTGTTATTTGTATTCTCTCCCTCTTTTCCATTGTTAAATTTGCCAGTGGTTTGTCAATTTAATTAATGTTTTCAAAGAACCAGCTTCTACTCTTGTTGATTTTTTTCTGTTGCCTTCCTATTTTCTGTGTCATTTATTTATGCTCAAATCTGTATTATTTCTTTTCTTCTAGTGACTGTTGGATTTTTATTGATTGATTGATTGATTGATTGCTGCTCTTTTTTTAATTTTTGGAGATGTTGGGTTAAAGTGCTGATTTTGGCTCTTTCTTCTTTTTTGATGTGTGCATTTATTGCTATAAATTGGCCTCTGATTACTGCTTTTGCTGTGTCCCAAAGATTTTGGTATGTTGTGTTTTTATTCTCATTTGATTCAAGGAACTTTTTAATTTCATTTTTTTAATTTCTTCTGTTACCCAGTCATTTTCAAGGAGGGTGTCATTCAGTTTCCATATGTTTGCTCTTTTTCCATTCATCTTCCTGTTTTTGATTTCTGATTTTATAGCATTGTGATCTGAAAAGATGCTTTGCAGTATTTCAATGTTTTTAAATTTACTGAGGCTTGCTTTCTGGACTAATATATGGTCTATCCTGGGGAATGTTCCATGTGCACTGGAAGAGAATGTATTTTGTGCTGTTGTTGGGTGAAGGGCTTTGTAGATGTCTATAAGGTCAAGTTGGTGAATTGTATTGTTTAGTTCTTCTGTGTCTTTGTTGAGTTTCTTGCCAGTTACTCTATCTAGAATTCAAAATAGGGTATTAAAGTCTCCTACTATGACTGTGGAGTCATCTATTTGTCTTTTCAGTTCTGTTAGAATCTGGTATATGTATTTGGGTGCTCTTTCATTGGGTGCATAAATATTTATTATTGTTATGTCCTCTTGCTCAGTTGATCCTTTAATCATTGTATAATGTCCTTCCTTGTCTCTTATGGTGCTTTTCGTTTTGAAGTAAATTTTATCAGAAATTAATGTTATCATTCCTACTCCTTTATCATTGCCACTTGCTTGATGTATCTTTTTCCAGCCTTTGATTTTTAGTCTATGTTTGTCTTTCTCTCTAAGATATGTGTGCTGTAGACTGCATATTGATGGATTATGTTTTCTTATCCAGTCTGCAACTCTCTCTCTTTCTTTGTAAAATGCATTTTATTGAAATATAATTTATGTACAGTGAAATACACAAAACTAAAGTGACATGGGTCAATTTATTTATTTTATTTTTTGCAGTGTTTCCTCCCTTCCCCTCTCACCCTGGTAATCAACAAAAATTTTTTTTCCATATATAAACCTTTCTGTGACTTTTTACAATTACAGACTAATACAATATTTGTCCTTCTGTGATTTAGTTATTTCACTCAGCATAATGTCCTCCAAGTCCTCCATGTTCTACACTGTTTTGCAGATACTACAGTATTCTTTAGTGTATGTACTGTAGTTTGGTTATCCATTCTTCTGTTGATGGGCACCTAGGTTGTTTCCATCTTTTGGCTATTGTAAATAGTGCTGTGATGAACATGGGTATGCATATAACTGTTCTTGTCCTGGCTCTCAATTCTTTAGGATATATACCTACTAATGGGATTACTGCATCAAATGTTATTTATAATTCCAGCTTTTCAAGGATTCACTATACTGTTTCCCAGAGTGGTTGTATCATTTTACAGTCCCACCAGCAATGTATGAGAATACCAATATCTCCACATCCTTGCAGGCATTTGTTATTTTCTATATTGTTGAACTTTGCCATTAGTGTTTGGGTGAGATGATATCTCATTGTTGTTTTAATTTGCATCTCTCTGATGGCTATTGATCATGAGCATTTCTTCATGTAATTGCAAGCCACCTGGATATCCTCTTTGGTGAAGTGCCTATTCATTTTATCTGACTATTTTAAAATTGGACTTTTAATCTTTTACTTGTTGAGGTGTTGGAGTTTTCTATAAATTTTAGAGATAAGTCCCTTGTCAGATATGTAATTATCAAAAAGTATGAATTTATTGCTATCATTTTGTTATGTGCTTTTTTTGTGGTGCTCCTGATCTCTTTGATCGATATAATTTTCTGTGCTGAGTTCATTTTGTTTATGAATCATGGTATCACTTCTTCTTAGCTATTGTTTTAATATTTGCTAAATATTTATGCTGATCCTCTTTTTTATTTTGATATGAAATTTTATCCTTTTTCTTTGAGGTTAATCTGTGGTTTATAATTTTCTTTCCAAGTTTAGAACAGTCAGTTCTATCTTGCAGTTGTCTTGACTTTCTTACCATTTAGAAGTTTGGTAACTACAGTTTTTCCCTATTTTTGGTTTGTAGTTGTCCTCATTTGCCAATTGATGTCTCTGGTTCCCTGTTTACAACATTATAGGCTTATTTACTTTGGATACTTCCATAACTGGGTTGGTTTCTGGGTTATGTCATTATGTGTGTTAATGGTAAGTTGTTTACTGTTGCTGGTTCTCTGTCCAAAGGACTCCCTTTAGCCTTTCTTACATGGTTGGTCTGGTTTTAAAAAATTCCTTTGATTTCTGCTTATCTGGAAATGTCTTAATTTTATCACATATTTGAGGGACAATTTTGCTGGGTATATAATTCTTGGTTGGAAATTTTTCTCTTTCAGAGTTTTATATATACCACCTCATTGTCTTCTCGGCTACATGGTTTCTGCCAGGAAATTCTAGCTTAGTCTTATTGGTTGCCCCTTGAAGGTAACTTTTCATTTTTCCCATGCTGCTTTCAGTATTGTTTCTTTGTCTTTGGTTTTGGTGAGTTTGATGATGATATGTCTTGGTGATTTTATTTTGGGATCTATCCTGTTTGGGGTTCATTGAACTTCTTGAATGGATATATTCTCATCTTTCATCATATCAGGAAAATTCTTCCAACAAGTCTTCTACAATGTTCTCTGTGGTTTTATTTGTCTCTTCCTGTTCTGGAATTCTGATTACATGTAACCTCTTCCTTTTAATGGTGCAGGTTATTCCTTTTGATGGTATCCCACATGAACTTAGGCTTACTTCATTTTGTTTTGATCTTTTTTCTGATTGATCCCTTTCCAAAGAAATATTGAAGTATTTGTCTTCAGTGTCACTAATTCTGTCTTCCATTGAATTGATTCTACTCCTCTGCCCTTTCAATGTTTTATATATTTCTGAAAATTTAGTATTTTCTGAGTTTCTATCTGTAAATTTTGTATCATTTCTAATTTTTCATTTATTTTTTTTTCGTTTTGTCCTTGTATTGTCTCTTGAAATTTTTATAGGCTTTCCTGTTTTCCTCCTTTTTGTCAGTGTTTTCCTTGATTGTCTCTCAATCTATTGAAAGTTCCTCAGTGTAATTCTTTTGAATTCCTTACCAGGGAGTTCCAATGCTATTTTTCCTCACAGATGTGTTTTTTGAGTCTGTATTCTGGTCCCTTGTTTTTCCTGGTTTATCTTGCTTCTTTGTGTGGGCTGTGATGCTCTGTTGTCTACGAGGCATTGTTACATTTTTGTGTTTATATTTAACTGGTGATTGTATGTTGGAGTGACTTGCTGACAATTTTCATTTTCTTTGTTTTGTTTGGATGTTATCTACATAAGCAGGGTACTGTGTTACTCTATTTTCTAGTTGGCAGCACTTATACATTCACCACCTGTCTCCTTTCCCATAATCAGCCTCCCAAATGCCCATGCCATCCTTGGCAAATAGAGCTTGTTCTTAGGTCCCTGGAATCCAAATGAGAATGCTGTCACTTTAAAATCCAGCATGGCCACCACTTGTAAACATTCAAAATGGCTGTGCCCTTGGTCTCTTTAAATATCCAAACTGGCCACCACTTATAAACATTCAAAATGGCTGAACCCTGGGTCACTTTCAGTATCAAAAATGGTTACCACTTGTAAATATTCCAAATGGCTGCGCTCTGGGTCACTTTCAATATCCAAAATGGCTGCTGCTTGAAACAATCAAAATGGCTGCATACTCCAGACTGCCAGAAGTCCATAGCTCAGGTTTTATCCCTCCTTTCTGTCTCCCTTCCTAGTCATAGGCCCCCAGTGCAATCGTTCCTGCAGCCCTTGGTGACCAGGGCTGATCTTTAGGTCAATTCTCAGGTTCCAACACCACTTGGAAATATTCAGGCTGTTGGTTCTATCAGAGTAGCTGACAGTCTCCATACTCACTGTTTTTGTTGAGGTTTTTCCACTATTTGGTGCCTAATCCACTTACGTATACCTCCTTTCAAAGCTCAGGGCTCCAGGATTATCTTCTGTATCTCTGTCAGTTGGTTTCTCTTTTCTTTGTTTAAGCGGGTCTGTGTGGGTTGTCTGCCTATTCTGCCATCTTACTGGAAGCCTCCCAACTCTTCATCTCTTGAGTGGTACACTTAATCTATTGACATTCAGTGTAATTATCAACAAATATGAATTTGTTGCTGTCATTTTGTCATGTGCTTTTTCGTGGTGTTGCTGATTTCTTTGTTCCATATAATTTCCTGTGCTGACCTCATTTTGTTTATGAATTGTGTTATCACTTCCTTTGTTATTATTGTTTTAGTAATTGGTAAATATTTGTGCTTCTCCTCTTTCTAATTTTAATGTGAATGTTTATCATTTTTCTTTGAGGTTACACTGTGGTTTATAATTTTCTTCCGAAGTTTAGAGCAGACCATTCTATCTTGCAGTTAGTTGTCTTGACTTCCTCACCATTTAGAAGTTCCCTCTTTTTGTTTTGTAGTTGTCCTCATTTGCCAATTGATGTCTCTGGTTCCCTGTTTACAATATGTAGGCTTATTTACTTTGGATACTTCCATTACTTGGTTGGTTTCTGGGTTATGTCATTATGTGTGTTAATGGTCAGTTATTTGCTGTTGTTGGCTCTTTTTCCAAAGGACTCCTCCCTTTAGTATCTCTTGTAAAGTTGGTCTGGTTTTAAAAAATTCCTTTGATTTTTTCTTACCTGGAAATGTCCTAATCTCACTGTCACATTTGAAGGACAGTTTTGCTGGGTGTATAATTCTTGTTTGGAAATTTATTTTTCTTTCAGGGTTTTCTCACCTGCGTGGTTTCTGCTGAGAAATCAGAGCTTAGTCTTATTGGTTT
>NW_006922372.1:600956-602400 GCF_000298275.1 Orycteropus afer afer | reverse complement strand
TTTTTCATTTATTTTGTCATTTTGTTCTTGTATTACCTTCTGAAATTGTTCTAGAGTTTTCCCTGTGTTTCCCTCCATTTTGTCAGTGTTTTCCTTGATCTATCTCTCAATCCATTGAAGGTACCTAAATATAATTCTTTTGAATTCCTTATCAGGGATATCCAATGCTGCTTTTCCCTCAGGGATGTGTTCTGGTTCTTTATCCTGGTGCCTTGTTTCTACTGCTTTATCTTGCTTCTTTGTGTGGACTGTGATGGTCTGTTGTCTCTAAGACATTGTGACGTTTTTTGTGTTTATATTTATGGTAAGTGTATGCTGAAGTGATTTGCCCAAGATTGTAGTTTCTTTGGATGTATCTGGGTAAGCAGGGTACTGTGCTCCTCTATTTGCTAGTTGGCAGCACTTATGCTCTCACCACCTTTCTCCTTTCCAGTCATCAGCCTCCCATATGCCCATGTTGTCTTTAGCACCAGAGCCTATTCTTAGGTCCCTGGAATCTGAACAATAATGCTGTCACTTTAAATATCCAAAGTAGCCACTGTTTGTAAATATTCAAAATGGCTGTGTGCTCCAGACAGCTGAAAGACCACAGCTGTTTTTCTCCTCATTAGCTGTTTCCCTTTTCAGTCATCAGCTTCCCATGCAGTAGTCCATGCAGCCCTTAGTAAGCAGGGCCAATTTTTAGGTTAATTCTCAGGTCCTCAAACCACCTGGAAATATTTAGGCTGTCCGTGCCATCAGGATAGCTGACAGTCTGTAGCTTTGTTTGTCTTCTTACTCACTGTTTTCTTTCAGGTTCTTCTAGTTGGTGTTTAATCCACTTCTGTACCCTTCCTTTCAAAACTCAGAGCTCCAGGATTATCTTCTGTATCTGTGTCAATTGATTTCTGTTTTCTTTGTTGAAGAAGGTCTATGTCGCTTCTCCGCCTATTTCACCATCTCACTGGAAGTCCCATTTGGGTCCCTTTCAAGGGAAATTTCTGGTACCTACTTTAATTTCCAGTGTATGAGTTAACATTTCTTGTTTCTTTCATATCATCCACTATTAAAAAAAAAACAAAAACTGGACATTTTAGATAATATATAATAACAGACTCAGATACTAAGTATGTCTCCACTTTCTGGGAGATGTTATCACTTGCTTGGTCATTGGTTTATTTTTTTTGTGACTTGGTTGGACTAATTCTGTGAAGTCTAGTTCCCCTGCAATATGTAGGCTCTAATATTCATGCTCAAAATTTGTCTTTGTTTTTATGTTTTAGCCTGGCTTTCTTATGGTCACCCCTGGGTCCCTGTGAACCTCTCATTGGTCAAATGTTGTGCTTAATCCCATTGTCTTCCCATTGTATTCAAATCAATTCTAACTCATAGTGACCCTAGAAGACAGACTAGAACTGCCACATAGGATTTTCAAGACTTTAAATCTTTATGGAAGCAAACTGCC
>NW_006922372.1:599160-600091 GCF_000298275.1 Orycteropus afer afer | reverse complement strand
AGTCAAATGCCTTAGGCACTACACTACCAGAGCTCCTAGTATGATACCAGTAGGAACAATTAAAATGGCAGACTTGCCAGAAATTCAAAAGAGAGAACCAGAGACAGACAAGAAGACCAGCTCCTCCTAATTGATTGCCACCTAGATCCCCATGGCTTTTTATAGCACTTCTAAGCATGAACTTTTCCAAATTATGTTCCAAATAAAGAGAGTCTCCTCAGAGAGAGTTGCTGGAGCTCTTTGTTTTTATGGCTTGCTATCATCCGGGGCAGAACCTTCACATCATTGCACTGGAGCTGTGAGCCTCAAAAGCAGCTCATTTCTTCTGAAGTAATGATGCAGCTCTATGATCAGGTACTGGGAGGGAGGATAGTGGCCTCCAATATTCTTGACTTGCCCCTTCCACCATGGAACCATTTCCCTATGAGAAAGTTGGCACATGGGTGATTGGGGGACCCAGCATTCTTTACCTGCCTTCTGTAGGAGAGCCCTAGGTTAGGTGGGGGAAGGAGATTGAATCCTCTCGGCTGCATCTGGCCAGAACAGAGCTTTGACAATAAGGGGCTGGCAAGAATGAGAAAGGTTGATAGCCAGCTCCTCCTTGTGATGAAATCATAGTCCTAGACTAGGATCTTGGGAGAAAGGAAACCCCCATAACACTTGATATGGGCTTGGTATGGGTGGAAACCAGTAATGGCACAAATGCTAATCAGTCTTACTGGTTTTACTGAAATTTAGGAGATTTACTTGAATAAAGGTTTCTTCATTTGCTACATGACATTAGGATAATTCCTAGAGAATTTCAACGGTTGTTTCTCTGGAGAGAAGATACACCAAATTCCTTATATCTCCATGTAGGGAGTACTGCCAGCAATGATTTTTTTTGCATACAACACTGAAGGTGTAAATGATAAAAGAAAAAAATCATAAA
>NW_006922372.1:584851-598325 GCF_000298275.1 Orycteropus afer afer | reverse complement strand
GAAATCTAGTAGGTTTTATAAGATCTTCTGATCCTTGGGATTGTCTTTACTGGAAATTTTGCCTCATTTTATTTTTATTCATTTATATTGTGTTTTGGGTACAAATTTACATAGCAAACTTGTTTTACTTTCAACAGTTCATGCACATCTGGTCCCACAGCCCCAATTACCATCCCCAACCATAAGAAACTCTCCACCCCTCTCCTCCCCATGACCACCCCCTCCCTGTGCCCTTCTCATCCATGCATTCCTGTCTGTCTGGCCTTCCATCTTTGTGAATGCTACCCCTCTGGTGTCCCATGGCAATTTGATCCAAGGGATGCATCTCCCTAGAGTAGGTGGATGCATCAACCTAGGCTAGTTGTTCTGTATGTGGATCTTTCTATTGTTGAACTGAGAGCCGGTCACATAAATGAATCCATTTCCAGGTTCAAAGGGTAGCCTGGTACCATAGTCTCGAGGGTTCCACCAGTCTCCATCCAAACAGTAATTCTCATCATTTTTATGGTTTTGAATTTTGTTTCACTTTTTTTCCTCCCATTTCATCCAGAATCTCCAGATTTGATCCCTTTCTGGGTGGTTCGTATTGGTAGCCAGGCACCATCTAGTTCTTCTGGTCTCAGGTCATGGAGGCTGAGGTACTCATGGTCCATCTTACCTTTAGACTAATTGTTTCCAGATGACCTTGATTTTCCTCACTCTTCGTTGCTTCACCGGAGAGAAGACCAACAGTTGCATCTTAGAAGGCCCCTCAAAAGCTTTTAAGACATCAATCACTACTCACCAAATTAGGCTGTAGAAAAAATTTTTTTCAACTATGTGTGCCAACTGAGCATGATGTCCCCCAAGACTATAGTCCCCACCTCCCAGGCCTGGTGATTCTCTCTTACAAGATGCTTGGCTATCTCTGCAAAGTTACTCCCACCCTGTCTACTGTTGCTTTTGTAATGTATGTTGCTAATTTTGTAGCACAAGTGCATATGTAACATTATCTTCAGCCAAATCTATTTTTGGTCTCTACTAATGAAGCTCAGAAAGTAAAAGGTAGACCAGAAAACTGGCATTGTGGCTTCATCACTTGACCCATTGTCTCTCTACCCAAAGCCAGCTATGTTCCTATATTCTGCAATAATATGAAGTAATACATTCACTGTTTCTGTTAAAAAAAAATCTATTTGGTCTAGGGTGTATTCCTTTTTGCCTACCCCCACCTGCTCTTCGCACCTGTTGTTCTTGTTGTTATGTGCCATCGAGTTGGACCCAACTCATAGCAACCACTCATTGGGTTTCCAAGGCAGTATCACTACGAAAGTAGATTGCCTATCACTACAGAAGTAGATTGCCCAACCTTCCTTCTGAGGAGTGGCTGGTGGGTTTGAACCGCCAGCCTTCTGATTAGCAGTCAAGTGCCTTAGGCACTATGCTACCAGAGCTTCTCACCTATCTATTCTTTAATCTGTAGCCTGGTATTGATGCTAGTGATACTGCAGTGCTGTGCCTGTAATAGTGTTTACCTCTGTTGTCTATATCTTTTGGGTCATTTTGGTGTCTTCCCTTACCCCAATGTCCCCAAGCTGGCCACAGACACTCTCCATGCAATCCTCCCCTCACCTGAATTAAAATGGGACCCCCAAATAGTCGGAGATTTTCCCTGGCCTTACTTTGCTGGTGGTAACCAGCAAAGTGAGTTTCCTTCCATGAATAAACTTTCTGTGACTTTTTACAGTAGTGGGCTCATACAATATTGGTCCTTCTGTGATTGACTTATTTCACTCAGCATAATATCCTCTAAATTCATCCATGTTGCAAGATGATCCATGTATTCTTCATTATTCTTTAATGTTGCATAATATTCCATGGTGTGAATGTACCATAGTTTGGTTACCCAATTGTGTTATTGAGTTCCTCTGTATCTTTGTTGAGTCCCCCCCCCCAGTTGTTCTGTGCCTCCTTGAAAGTGGTGGGTAAAAGTCTCCTACCAATATTGTAGAGTTGTCTATTTTTCCTTTCAATTCAGTTAATATTTGCTTTATGTATTTTAGAGCACTTTCATTGTGTTCATAGATATTTATTATGGTAAAATCCTCTTGGTCAATTGACCCTTTTAGTATGATGTATTGTCCTTCTTTGTACCTTATGTGGTTTTTCACCTTGAAGTCTGTTTTATCAGAAATTAATATTGTCAGTCCTGTTCTTTTTTGGTTGCCATCAGTTTGGTATATTTTTTCCACCCCTTAATTTTTAATTTATTTGTATCTTTGTGTCTAATGTGGGTCTCTTGTAGGCAGCATATCATTGGGTCTTATTTTCTTATCCAATCTGCCACCCTCTTTCTCTTGAGTGGTGCATTTAGTCCATTCACATTGAGTGTAATTAGTGATAGATATGAATTTATCACTTTCATTCTATTTTGCTTTTTGGTTGTGTTGTTGGTGCATTCCTTGTCCCATCTATTTTTCTATGCTTAGTTCATTTTATTATCAAGTGTTTTTTTTTCCCCCTCCTCATTTCTTCATTATTGTTGGTTTTGTGCTTACTAAGCCCTTATGTTTTTCCTTTTTCCAAGTTTTCTTAGGATTGTTAATTATCTTTGTGGTTACCCTGAAGTAATTTCTCATCTCTCTAAGTTTGGAACAGTCTGTTCTATGACAACATAGTCCTGTCTTCCTCTCCATTTGGAAGTTTTGTAAAACTTTTATTCCCTTTATTTGATTTGTTGCTGGTGTTGCCAGCAGATTAATCCTTTATTTCTCTGTATACATTTCTTATGAGCTTATTTTGAGAATCTTTTTCTGGTTTGGTTTCTAGTTTCTAGTTAGTAGTGTTAAATATCTTGATTTTAATTTGTTATTCTCTGTTGTGGATTCTCTATTGGAATGACTCCCTTTAGCATTTCTTGTAGGGCTGGTCTGGTTTTTGCAAACTCACTTAATTTCTGTTTGTCTGAGAATGTCTTGGTTTCACCCTCACATTTGAGGGACAGTTTGGCTGGATAAATAATTCTTGGATGGAAGTTCTTTTCCTTCAAGGTTTTATATATCCTAGCCCACTGTGTTCTTGCCTGCATGGTTTCTGCTTAAAAATAAGGGCTTAGTCTTATTGGTTGTCCATTGTAGGTGACATTTTGTTTTTCCCAAGCTGCTCCTAAGGTTCTTTCTTTATTTTTGGTTTTGGAAAGTTTAATTATGATATGTCTTGGTGATTTTCCCTTGAGATCTATCCTGTACGGGGTTTATTGAGCTTCTTGGATAGGTATCTTTTCTTCCTTTAGGCATGGGGAAATTTTCTTTTAGCAAGTCTTTGACAATTTTGTCAGGGTTTTTTTTTTTTTTTTTTTTTTTTTCCTCCCTCCTCTTGTTCTGGTATTTCAATCATGAATATGTTGTTTCTTTTCATATCATCCCATATAACTCAGTTTCTCTTCATTTCTTTTGACTCTTTGTTTTGATTTTTCTTCATACAGGCTAGCAAAAAGGGATTTGTCTTCTAGCTGGGAAATGCATTTTTCAGCCAGTTCTAGTCTATTATTTTGTCCTTCCACCATGTTATTTATCTCAGTAATCTTAGTGTTCATCTTCTGTATTTCTAATTGCTGTTTTTGTATGAGTTTTAATTGAATATTTATATTGTTACATTTTCTTGAATGCTTTTCCTGAATTTTCCAGGGTACTGTCTGTCTTCTTGCTGTTTCTGTTTATGGTTTCCTTGAGCTCTTGGAAAGTCCTATACATATACCTTCAAAATTCTTTCTGAGATAGTTTTATCACTTGTTCTTCCTATAAGACACATAACTGGACTTTTGTTTCTGTTATCTTGTCCTCTTTTTTTGTTTGTTTGATTTGAGGTTGTCTGTTGTTTCCTAGACATTTTAAAGGTATTGCCTTTAATTATTAGCTATGTGTTGATTTGTTTCACCCTGGCTTTGTGTTTTACTCTATCTGGATGTGTGTAGTAGGACTACTTCTTTTGGTATTAACTCAGCTTTACTGGGTTGCTCTCCAGCACTCTCTGTGTTGGTGCTATCACTTGTGGGGCTTTGGGTGCAGGTCTCTATTTTTTGTGAATAGGCTTTGGTGTTAGGATGAACTGGTGTTGTCTACCATCTGTAGTAGTTATGGTTGCCTAATGGAGGTTGCCTAGTGTCTGTTGCAAGAGGCAGGGAGAAAAGGGAAAAGAGAAAAAGAAAGAAAGAAACAAACAAACAACAACAACAAAATGTCAGAAGGGTACCCCAGGATAGAAAGGTCGAAGGGAGTTTTCTGCTTGGAATGAGAAAAATCAGTTCGTGATGTAGGCACAGGCAGGGCAGTTTGGGTCCTTTTTGGAGCCTTTGCTGAGGATGGCACGTGGAAGATTCAAATCCAGAAGTAGTCTCAAAGGAAGAAAGTCCCACCTCTCTCCCAGTGGACCAACAAGCCACAGAAATGCAGTGTATAGATTCAATCTGGATCACAAAAGTTTTCCAGGGAGATAATTGAAACCCACTGCCTTACATCCATTCTGGGGCTCTATCCACTTGGAGGGCACTTCTCCCTTTCTTCCCCTCTGAATTTAGGCTCATGTTAATACTTAAATTTGCTTGGTTAATTGGCAGAGTCAACACTTGGGATTGTACTGGGCCTATAGCAGCTAATAATGACCAGAGCAAAATTGCTCTGAGTGCTGATTGCAAACAAGCTAAGGGTTGGAACTGTCTTGAGTGTCTGGAATGTTCCATTCACTTAGGTAGGGTTTTTTCTGACTTCATTATACGTGCCCTAGCTGAGACCCCACACAAATCCCCATCATCCACATTCCCTGGCCCTCCTTGAACATTGCAGTGGTTCTCCACACTAGATTTACCTCCCTTCTCTGGACTTCTCCAGAAATATCCTTTCTGCATTGCCGCAAACCTTCATTTTCTCCCCTCCTCTGCTCCAGCTTAACTCTAGGACAGAGGAAATAGCTTCATTCCAAAGCCATACTTAAAAAAAGAATAAGAGAAAGAAAGAAAAGGAAAAAGCCCTAAACCTATCCCAAATCTTTAAGAAAACTATCCCATAGGATTTGGTTATGAATTGCCAGGCAATGCTGGGAATGCGGAACTTATGCTAATCAACATTTTTTCTGCTTGGAACTTACCTGAGTCCTCTCTACTTTCCCCAGCCAGCTGGGCTAAGTTAGGCCCAGGGGAGCTACAAAGACACCTTCTTTCCTAACTTTTCCTGCTTCTGAACTTTGTCCTTGGGCAAATGCTACCTTTTTTATCTCAAATGGTTGATTGTTCTAAGGAGTGTATACCTCCTTAGTGTAGCTCCCAGGGGAGCTACAAAGACACCCATGAGATGGGACAAATGGGGAGACCACAAAATACAAAGCAAGTTTTGTTTCTAATTTTGAGGCCAGAGCAACAAACTCAGTGTTTAATGGCTGTGAGGGTAGATGCTGCAAAGCCAGAAATCTCAGCTTTGAGGTTAAAGAATGAGCGAGGCTGATTTGCAGTGACTTTTCTTAAGGAAGCATTATCTGAGCTGGGCCTCTACTTTACTACTCTGAATCTAGCCTTTACTACTGCCGTATTTTCCCAGCTTGTTCTCCATTCAGCCAGTCAATGCCACCTCAGAACTTTCTGGACACATGGCTGACACAGTGCTCTTTCTTTCTTCTTCATTTTTTAACTTTATGTTGTGATTTTGGTGAAAGTTTACAGAGCAAATCAGTTTTCCATTAATTCGTATACATTTTGTTTCCTGTTGTTTATTTCAGTCACTTCAATGTAACATCTCTCATCCCACTTCCTCTTTGTATTTCTCATTTACATTCCTCCTTCTTCCTAACTTTTCCTGCTTCTGAACTTTGTCCTTGGGCAAATGCTACCTTTTTGATCTCGAATTGTTGACTGTTCTAAGGAGTGTATACCTCCCTAGTATTATTGTTCACCTTGTAGACCTGTCTACTATTTGGCTGAAAATTGAGTCAGGTTCATGACTGAAGGGTGACTAATCACCATATTCTATAGGATTCCACCAATCTCTATCCAGTCAGTATGTATAGTCTTTTTTTTTTTTAATTATTTTGAGTCTTATTCTCATTTTTCTCCCACTCTACCCAAGACCTTCTAATGTCATCTAATTCAGAGTGGTTGTAATGGTAGCCAGGCACCATCTCGTTCTTTAGATCTCAGGATCTTGGAGGCCGAGATTCACATGGTGCATTAATCCTTTGTACTAATTCTTTCCACATGCCTTTGATTTTCTTCACTCCTCTTTGCTCTGAATGGGGAGAGACAAACAGTTACACCTTAAGTGGCTGCTCACAAGCTTTTGAGACCCCCTTACCTATTCACGAAAGTAAGATTTAGAACATTGTCTTTGTGGACTATGTTATGACAGTCTAAAAGTTGGATGAGGCTGGGAGGTGACTCCAGCTCTTGTCATGGGGAAGGTGTGGGGAACAAGAGGAAGGTTGCACCTTTCTAGTCATCAGCTACTGGCGTGGACAACTGTACAGCCCTGAGAGAGTGCAGCCAATTATCAGGTTGCTGCCATGATTGGTATGCTGCTTGCAAAAATTCAAAATGGCTGTCGCAGGCCAGTTGAAAATTCACAGCTCCTTTTTTACTGTTTTCATTCACATTCCTCTTCTGGTCAATATTTGATCCACTCCTTATCCTTTCCTTGGAAGCATAAGATGCCAGGATTATCATCAATACCTGTTTCATTTGGTTTCTTGTGTCTTTGTTGTAGAGGGTCTGGGTAGCTTCTCTCCCTAGTCCACCACCTTGCCGGAAATTTCCCACAGTGCTTTCTTTCTAAAACAGAGTTTTAATCTTGTTACCCCCCTCCTTTCCAACCTTTCTCATCTCTTCCAAAAGAAAACCCATGAGTTATATGAGACACTTTACAATCTACTCTCAACTACTGTACTTCATGTTCTTTCACTTGTCATCACCCTCAGGTAATCCCACAGAACTATTCATTTTCCTAAACATGTTTTATTTTATTTTTGTTTCTTTCTTGCATCAGCACCTCTGCATCTGCTATTCCTTCAACTACCAATAAATTCCCATTTCTCTTTCTTTGTCAGGGCATATCCCACTCATTCTTTAAAACCAAGTGCCTTTGTGAAACCTTAGGCTTGCTTGGCAGGGGATGTCAGCTTTCATCTTGTTGCCAGCGCTTGCTGAACATACCTCAAGAAGGCAGAGTGATTCAATGGAAAGAACTCAGATTATAGAGGCAATCAGACTGTGTGATACAGGATAAATGACTTAATCTCTTTGAGCTTCAGTTCCCTCATCTATAAAGCAGGAATATGAATCTCAGTATGACCACATAGTTGATGTTGGTAAGTGCCAAACACAGTACCTGGCACGTGGTGAGTACTTGGACAATGTTATGTGTTTTAAAAGAAATAGAAAAATGATTTCTTCACCCTCAGTAGGAACTCTAAGGAGGCATTTCTCATGAGTCAACCTGGTGTGCATAGTGTTCTCTGGGGACCTGCTTTCCTAGTCATGTTCTTGACATTTGTATGTTTTTGGTCATGCTCATGTCTAAGGCCCTTAGGCACCCTTCAATCCTGGAACTGAATCCACCCCTGGGGATCAGTAATAGATAAGCCTATAAAGTGAATAATAACACCAGGGAGGAATGCACTCCTCAGTGCAATCAATCATACAAGACCCAAAGAGCAGCCTTTGCACAAAAAAACAAAGCCCAGAAGGCAGGAAGGAGAAAGAAAGAAGGATAAATAGAAAAGGGGAACCCAGGAAGTGGGAAGAGTATTGTTACATTTTGAATTTGGCAACCAGTGTCACAAAATATTATGTGTGTAAATTGTTGAATGAAAAACTAATTTGCTCTGTAATCTTTCACTAAAACTAAAATAAAAAGTAAGTAAAATAAAGGACAATTTGCAAATGTCTTCCTTTCTTGGAAGCAAGTATCAGCTGCTTTCCCATTCATTTCTCTTAGAAATCTGTATAGGCAGGCTTGAGAGGGGAAGAATGGCATTTCTCCAATCCTTTCTTCTCTTCCCCATGCCCTAGGCTTTCTCCCATCAAAGAGATTGTCTACTAATAACTCTCATGTTGGTCTTCCTTCTTCCTGCTACCTACTCCCCTATTCCTTTTACTACAGTTGGGATTTGAGGAATGAAATTATCCATGAGTAGGAATCTACTGTTCTCAGACTGGGACGGACATACACATGATCTGATTTCTCATCTGGACTCTATTTCAGAAATGTATTCAAGATGCCAAATGTATACTACTTAGATCCCGAGTGATATTTATTTTAAAAAAAAAATTAGAGGGGAAAGTTTTCTTGCTTCAATTCCTACTGCAATGTATAATAACTATATGCTGATGCTGCGTTTTAATGACATTGATTTAGTTACCTTCAGAGTCACTGGATGAGTGGTGTATGGACACACACACACAAACATATGTATTCAGAGTACTTTGTTGTGAACTGGAAAATCAGGCATTCTGGTGCAGGAGTTAGACCTTAATGGATCAAGACATCCATTAACAATACTTTACTAAGTATTCCCTTGTTTGTCAAGCTTTGTGTTAGGCAAGAAGAAACAGGAGAAGACAGGTGTCTTCCCCTCCAATATATGTTTTAAATCCTAACCCCTAAGGCATTTGATTGCTAATCAGAAGGTTGGCAGTTCAAACCCACCAGCCACTCTGTGGAAGGAAGATTGGCAATCTGCTTTTGTAAAGATTTACCCCCTTGGAAACCCAAAATGGGTTACTATGAGTCTGAATCAACTTGATGGCAATGGGTTTGTTTCTGGTTTGGTAGACCTATAGATATAACCTCACTTGGGAATAGGGTTTTTGTTTTTATGTTAATGAGGCTGTATCACTGTAAAGTATATTTTAAATTAAGCACTTTTGAGGAATGAAAGGAGCAGATTAAACACAGAAGTAAGGAAACACAGATGGGGGAAGATAGATGCCAACCACATGAAAATTGCCAAGGAGTTGAGGAACAGAAACTGAAAAGAGGCAAGGACATTCCCCCAGAGACAACCCAGAGAGAAAGCCTTCTCCTAGAACCAGTACCCTAAATTCAGACGTCTAGCCTCCTAACCTGTGAGGAAATAAGTTTCTGTTTTTTAAAGCCACCCACTTGTGGTATTTCTGTTATAGAAACACTAAGAAACTTGAAAACCAGGAAACCAGAAGTCACAAATGGAGTAATCAGAACACCACAGGAGAGGAAAAAGCACTAATTCAGTAATACACACAACAAGAAAACTAAACCCATTGCTGTCAAGTTGAATTTCGACTCATAGAGACTCTATAGGACAGAGTACAACTGCACCATAGGGTTTCTAAGGATGTAAGTCTTTACAGAAACAGACAGCTACATCATTCTCCTGCAGAACAGTTGGTGGTTTTGAACCACCAATCTTTAGGTTAACAGCCAAGTGTTTCATCATTGTGCCACCAGGGCTCCTTATATATAGTTAATAGTAAGGAGAAGGGTTTGATGTTGTTGAACTAGAGTCACCAGGGCAAATGACCAGGAGGAGATGGTGAGACTTGAGCAGGGTCTTAGAGGATAGGATTGGTTCCAAATAGGTGGCAGAATCCTTGGTAGTATTCTTTTAATGTCTTAGTTACCTAGTGCTGCTATAATACAAATACCACAAGTGGGTGGCTTTGAAGAACAGAAATTTGTTTTCTAAGAATTCTGCAGGCTAAAAGTCCAAATCATCTTCTTGACTGTGTCAGTTTCTTCCTTGCCAGTAACCCAATGCATTCCTTGGCTCCTTGGTGTTCCTAGGCTTATAGATGATCCTCATTTGGCATCTGTGTGTGTCTATGTGTTTTTTGTAACTCAGAAATCATTAAGTTTAGGATCTGTCCTACATTGATATAATCTCATTAACATAACAAAAGAAAATTCTCTTTCCAACAGGATCTCATTTACAAGGGTTAAGATTTCAACACATATTTTTGGGGAATACAATTCAATCCATAATATTTTAGAAATGATGATTAGAATGGATTGAATGAGTACTAGTTTTTAGGTGGTAGGAACAATAATGATTTGGAATTGTTTCTGAAGAATGCCATATGGAAGGGTAAGAGGATCATGGAAGCAAGAAGCAGGGCTGCATATTGGTCCTACTGTCAGCACACATTGAGACTGACCTGAAGCAAGTCCCTTCCCTCTGAATCTGCTTTCCCATCTATACATTGGTGCTAAATTCCAGCATTACTTACCTTGAAGGACCATTGTTAAGAGAACAAATGAGATAACTGTGTGACTGCTTAAAAAAGTAGAGCAGACTATCCAGAGCATATGGGCTAGTATTATGAATGTAGTTGTTTATGCTGTAGCCTAAACACTCAGTTGGGAATAGGGTGATCTTAGTATTTGAATGAATTTTTATTGGCAGGCGTCTTGCCCACCACAATTATACCCTGCCAGCCACTAGTTGACTATGCATACTGAAATAAGATCTGTCACACAAGCATGTGTGTGTTTGTGTGTGTGCAAGCTTGCTTTGGGCTAGGAGATTTGAGCTATGAGGGCAAAGAGACTGGAGAACTCTTAGAGACAAAGGTAATCTGGAGGCATGAGAATTTGTGCAAACATCTTTGGGCTTCCTTATATAAATGAATGCCTTGTTACCAATGCAGTAATTCAAGTCCTCATCTATCTTCCCTTTCTACTTGTTTACCTGACTTTATGCTCCCCAAATCCAGTCCATCCTTAACACTGCTGCTACAGTCCTCTTTATAACACACGTGGCATTCCTAGGTTCCTAGGTGCCCGCAGGGGAACATTCATACTCATTCACATGACAACAAAGCAGGGCTATATTTAACTGATAGGCACTGCAACAGCCATACCTCTTGTTAAAACTATGAAATACTTTGATAACAGCTCCTTCTCAAAACTCCTCCTGCTGTCCCAGCTGCATTGTTTCCCATTCTCAAGTCCCCTTTGGATGTTTCTAGAACCCAGCAACTAAAGTATTTGTTCTTGTTACCTAGTGCTGCTCTGACAGGAACTATACCACAAATGGGATAGCCTTAACAAACAGGAGTTTATCCTTATAATTTGGAGGCTTTAAGTCCAAGTTCAAAGTGCCAGGCTCTAGGGGCTGGGAGAAAGCCCCTCAACCTTGGGGTCCAGCTCTGCCTCCTGCTCCCGGCCCACTGAAGCTAGAGGCTTTTCTTCACTCAGACAGCTGCTGGCTGCTGAGGCTGAGAAGCCCCAAGGTTGACAAGTAAAAAGGCACAGTCCCGATGTTACCAAACCACACGGCAGGCCATTAACTTAAGTCCATTTTAAGTCCCAAGGTTGGCAGAGCATAGCAGGGTGCTGAGCAACAACACGGCTACATGCAGGGTCCAAGCGTGCCAAAGGCTAGAGACCATTCTCAAAGGTTCTCCTTATATACAGGAAGCAGACCACATCCCAATGGCAGCTACTCAGCTGCTTGTGGTAGATCCCACCATGGAGTTGATCGCCAGTCTCATCATGTGGAATAACTACCACCAGCTGCGCAGCCACTCAACCAGGCCCAGCCAAGTTGACAAACAAACATAACTACCACAGTATTATTGTCCCACATGGCAAGGGGCCTGGAGGATAATGTTCCATGTATTGACCTGTTTCCAATCTACTTGGTTGGTATTCCTGCTACACTGATTTTTAAACATTTTGAGAATTACCTCTGCATTCAAAACTAATCTTGTCTTAGCCCATTTTTCCAGCTTCATGTCTTACCACTTCTTCTCATAGATGTCAACAACACTGAAATTCTTGTATTGCATTTCTGGATTTATGCATTTGTCTCTCCCACTATATTGAGAAATCCATGAGGGTAGGGACCTTAGTTCTGTCACTAGTGTAGTCCCAAACTCAGCTCAGGATCCAGCACATTGTGGACATTAAATACAAATTTGTTTCTTATCTTGTCATAGAGGATGCTGGTAGTTGGAACCATTCTATTTGTAATCCTGTAAATGATTGCAGGGGCCAGACCTGAATCTATTGAAAGGCACATTCCTGATCTTCTTTCTTTATACAGAAGTCATGAATATTATTCACATCTCCAGTGTCCTTGGAAGGAAAGGAAAGAGCAAGTACTATTTCCATACTACTACTGGGGAAATGGAAATAATTCGAGAGTGTGTCTCAGCTGCACAATGAGTGTTTAATAAAACTGAAACATAAAGTCATCTCTATGGAACTTTTCCTTACCTACAGTGTTGTAAAGCACTTTAGAATTCAGGGGTGAAAATTGTTGACCTAATGTGAGTAATCACAGACTGCTACCTTCGGGGGTGTGTGGATTGCAATCTTTTAAAGAGGGCCTGAAGCCTATCTGTTGGAAATTATATAAATATTCTTGCCACTTCTCCAGCACTGCTAAGGGAGTACACAGCTTGTAGAGTTGAGGTGAAGAATACATTATATCTCTCCTGAGTTGGTTGCCAGCTTCTGCTGCATTTACATGATTTCATATCCTTAGCAGTAAGTTAACAATTTGTTTTTACAAACCTCTTGGTCTTATCTAGTACTGCTATAACAGAAATACCTCAAGTAAGTGGCTTTCACAAACAGAAATTTATTTTCTCACAGTTTAGGGGGCTAGAAGTCTGAAATAAGGGTGCTGGCTCTAAGAGAAAGTGTTCTTTCTCTGTTGGCTCTGGAGGAAGATCTTTGTCTCTTTTGCTTCTATTTCTTGTGTCCATTGGTAATGTTTATGTGGCATGGCATCTGTCTTCCAATATCTTTGCTTGCTTCTCTTTACCTAATCTGCTATTTTTATATCTCAAAGACAATTGTCTTAGAACACACCCCATGCTGATATGGCCTCTTAACATAACAAAGAAAACACCTTCCCAAATGATATTATAACAACAGGTAAGGGTTAGAATTTACAACACATATTTTGGGGGGATACAATTCAATCTATAACACCCTCTGACAACCTTTCACTGAGATCCAGTCTCCTCGTTCCCACCTGCAACCCCCATAGTCTCTCCAGAATAGTCCACTGTAGCCAGCAACACTGAGAGTACTGTAGAGAAGGGCAGGCTGGAAAAATGGCTGAGTCTTAGTCTTCTATGGGAAGTAGGACTCATATATCAAGTATCCTTTGGGCTACAAGTAACAGAAACCCCTAAATGGCTTAAACAAGTAAGAAAAGTACACTTACTCCTCACTCATCAACTATCTCATTGCCTGACATTTTACATTTACGACAATAGTAAAACTTCTACTATCCAAATATTTTGCATATTAACAATGTGCTTCTGGCAGTAATGGACTCACATCCCTGCTGGGGTTTGTAACTGGCAGATCCTGTGTACACATAGAAAGGAAGCTCATATTGCATAGTGTATCACTGCCTGGCAGGTGAGGGGTGGCATGGTCTCCCTGAGTCACTGGGATTCTTGTCATAGCAGAGGGGGTGCTAAAGTGGGGCCAGTGGGGATGGGACACTGCCTGGT
>NW_006922372.1:573669-584751 GCF_000298275.1 Orycteropus afer afer | reverse complement strand
AGGTGGGCCACCTTTAGGGCTGGGGAGAATGCAGGAAACCTAGGATCTGGCCCTAGTTCTCAGGCCCAAGGGGTGGCAGGGACAGTCCAGGATGTGGTCAGAAGTCCAAAGAAAAGCCAGGCTTCAAGGTAGATTGAGTCAGTTGATTATAATGATTGCCAGGAGATACTGGATGAATTGTTACCTTACTCTCATCCAGTGAGAGAGAAATCTAGCAATTAGTTAGTCCAGAAAAGCATATAAATATCAAATTTTCTCAGTACCATCTTAATAGATAGAAGAGAAACATGAGCACTGGAGAGAAATCAGGCAGGTTCAGAGTACTGACTAGGTTCATGTTAGCTATGTGACAACAAACTGCTTGGAAGAAGTTCATTTATGTGCTAAGTAACAGTCATTATAATATCTGACTTGCTTTCTCGTAGAGTTGTAACGGAGATCATGTGAGATATGTGAATGGACTTTGTAAGCTGTATCAGGTTCATGAACCTTTGAGGCTCTTTTTAAATTACTATCATCACAGATGATAATAGACCACAGAAAAATTGATACATTTGAATTGTGGTGTGGGGGAAGAATATCGAATGTACTATGGACTACTAGAAGAATGAACAACTCTGTCTTGGAGGAACTAGAGCCAGAATGCCGTTTAGAAGTGAGAATGGCCAGACTTTGTCTCTCGTACTTTGCTCATGTTGTCAGAAGGGACCATTCCCTGGAGAAAGATATCATGCTTCGTAAATTAGAGGGTCAGGAAAAAGGGGAAGACCCTCAGTGAGATGGACTGACACAGGGACTGCAGTGATGGGCTCCAGCAAGGCAATGATTATAAGGATGGTACAGGACTAAGCAGTGCTTCATTCTGTTGTACATAGGGTCACTATGAGTTAGAACTGACTTGACAGTTTCTAACAACAACAATTTCAACAGAGTTGAAGAACATCAACTGTGGATATGGCAATGTTAGATTCAGTGGAAGTCTCAGTCAGTTATCTCAATTTATTCAGATAGTTTATTGGGCACCCACAGGTGCTGAGAACACAAAAATTGAAAATACCTATTCCCATAATTGTGCTCATGAGGAACCTGTATACAGATCAGGAGACTGCCATTCCAACAGAACAAGGGGATACTGCATGGTTTAAAATCAAGAAGGGAGTATGTCAGGATTACATCCTTTCGCCATACTTACTCAGTCTGTATGCTGAGCAAATAATCGGAGAAGCTGGACTAGATGAAGAAGAACATGGCATCAGGATTGGAGGAAGACTCTTCAACAAACTGTGACACGCAGATGACACAGCCTTGCTTGCTGAAAGTTAAGATGACTTGAAGCATGTACTGATGAAGATTAAAGACTATAGTCTGCAGTATGGATTACACCTCTACATAAAGAGAACAAAAATCCTCACAACCGTACCAATTAGCAGCACCACAATAAATGGACAAAAGATTAAAGTTGTTAAAGATTTCATATAACTTGGTTACACAATCAACACCAATGGAAGCAGCAGTCAAGAAATCAGATGATATATTGCACTGGGAAAATCTGCTGTAAAAGACCTCTTTAAAGTACTAAAGAGCAAAGATGTCTCTTGGAAGACTAAGGTGCACCTAACTCAAGGCATGGTAATTTCAACAGCCTCATATGCATGTGAAAGCTGGACAATGAATAAGGAAGACCCAAAAAGATTTGATGCTTTTGAGTTGTGGTGTTGGCAGAGAATACTGAAAGTACCATAAATTGCCAGAAGAATTAAAAACTCTGTCCTGGAAGAAGCACAGCCAGAATGCTCCTTGGAAGTGAGAATGGCCAAACTTGTCTGACCTACTTTGATCATGTTGTCAGAAGGGACCATTCCCTAGATAAAGATATCATGCTTGGTAAAGTGGACTGTCAGTAAAAAAGGGAAAGGCCCTCAACGAGATGGATTGACACAGTGGCAGCAACTATGTGCTCAGGTATAACAAGGACTGTGACACTGGTGCAGGACGAGGCAGTGTTTCTTTCTGTTGTATATAGGGTCATTATGAGTTGGAGCCAAGTTGATGGCATCTAACAACAATAAGAACAACATAGGCAAGGTATTGAATGATGCAGAAATCATCGAGGAGTGATGGAAGGAATACACAGGGTCTGGTCCACATTCAATCATTTCAGGAAGTAGTATATGACCCAGAAGGAAGAATCTAAGATACACTGCTTGTTGTTGTTGTTATTCAAACCCGACTCATAGCGACCCCTCCGTGGGTTTCCGAGGCAGTATCACTATGGAAGTAGATTGCCCCATCTTCCTTCTGAGGTGTGGCTGGTGGGTTTGAACCGCCAGCCTTCTGGTTAGCAGTCAAGTGCCTTAGGCACTACGCTACCAGAGCCCCCAAGATACACTGCAGGTATTAGCAAAAAATAAGCCTCCAGGAATTGGCAGAATACCAGTTGAGATGTTTCAGTAAAATGATGCAGCACTGGAAGTGCTCACTTGTATAAGTTAAGAAATACGGAAGACAGATATCTGTCCAACCACTGCAAGAGATACATATTTGTGCCTATTTCAGAGAAAGATGATATGACATTGCAGAAATTATCAAACATAATCATCAGTATCACAGGCAACTAATGTTTTGCAGAAGAAAATTAAAAAATGGTTGCAGCAGTACATCCACAAGGAACTGCTATAAATTCAAACTGGGTTCAGAATAGGACATGGAATGGGGGATATCATTGCTGATATCAAATGGATCTTGGTTTCAAGCAAAGAATACCAGAAAGATGGCATTAGGATTGGAGGATGACTCATTAATAACTTGTGATATGCAGATGACACAAGCTTGCTTGCTTGCTGAAAGTGAAGAGGACTGATGAAGATCAAAGACTACAGTCTTCAGTATAGCTTACACTTCTACATAAAGAAAACAGTAATCCTCACAACTGGATCAATGATAAACAGAGAAAATATTTAATTTGTCAGGGAGTTCATTTTACTTGGATCCACAGTCAATGCCTATGGAAACAGCAGTCAAGCAAAGAAACCATATATTCCATTGGAAAAATCTCCTGGAAAGGATTTCTTTAAAGTGTTTTAAAGCAAAAATATCACTTTGAGGACTAAGTTGTGCCTGCCTCATGCCATAGTATTTCCAGTTATCCCATATGCATGTGAAACCTGGACAATGAGTAAGGAAGACCAAAGAAAAAAAATTTGCATTAGAATTATGATGTTAATGAAAAGTATTGAATGTGCTGTGGACTGCCAGAAGAGCAAACAAATGTGCCTGAGAAGAAGTATAGCCAGAATGCTCCTTAGAATCAAAGATGGTAACACTTTGTCTCAGGTCCTTTGGACATGTTATCAGGAGGGCTGAGTTGCTAAAGAAGGATATCATGCTTGTTAAAGTAGATGGTCAGTCAAAAAGAAAAGTACCCTGGAATAGTGGCTGCAGCAGTGGGCTCAAACATGGCAATAAATTTGAGGATGGCACAAGATCAGGCAGTTTTTTGTTTTGTTGTACTTAGGGTTGCTATGAGTTTGAACAGACTCAACAATACCTAGCAACAACAATCTTAACATATCGTGAACTTAAACTGTATTTATAAGTAATTTAAGTCTATTTCAAAAACAGCAAAATATCTGAAAATAAGCAATGTTTTAGTTTTTTAAAGTGCTATTTCGATCTACTTCATTAGTTCCTTGAAGTGTCCAAATCCTCATGGTTGGTCTGTAAGGATACATAACCAGTTGCTGTGGAGTCATTTCTGACTCATGTAGAAACTGTGCTCTATAGGGTTTTCAATGGCTGCTTTTACAGAAGGAGATTGGTAGGCATCTCTTCTGAGTCACCTCTGGTTAGACTAGAATCTCCAACCTTTTGGTTAGAAGCTGAAAATATGAAAGTTTCACACACCCAGGAAGTCCTCTATAAGGATATGGTATGTAATATCTGTAAGATCCACTCCCTGAATCAAACCTCAGGGTTAAATATTTCCCAGAGACAAAACTTAGCTTGTCACAATTATCTTTTGTTGAAAGACTCTCTTGTCTTCTAAAACATCTGAATTATACATAGCCTGATTGGATTTGACACTAAAATGTCTGTTGTGCTCATTGTTCATTTTTTCCTGTGCTACAGAGAACTCTGCTATTCAGTGGTTTCATAAAGAACCCTCTCGGACAGGTTCTCAAACCAGAGTTTCTGGTCTTTGGCAGACTGTGCTTTATTACCTACCTCCCTGATCTCAAGTTGCTTCCCCAGGCTCAGTTTGGCAGTGTTGTCCTGGGAGACACAGACCATTTCCCTGTTGCCCCAAATCAGTTAGGGGACTCACAAAATCCAGAGGTTACCATGACCATTACCTTAGAAAGTGGAATGCTTCCCCTCTCTGACACTAATTAGTGAAATTAGTGAATTATAGTATCTGAATTAAGAGGGAGAATGCTGAGAAAATATTTTCAGAAAATGAATAGAAAAGTAAACTAACAATGGTTGTGCATGAGTTTTTCAAAATAGTGGGACACATTTTTTTTGTTGAGAATTATCCTAGAACTGGAAGATAAGCCAGAGATAAGGGATAGAGTGAGAGAGTGAGCTAGTGATCAAGAATTTTGACAATGAATTCAAGTGGATGTAGGCAGAGCTACTTTACACCACACTCCAATATCACATTTTTTTTGTGAATTTTGCTATATACTTTTTTCTTTTTCAAAAGAGAGTTTGCAAACTAAAGCTTGGATGAATATCAGGGAGTCACTTGAAACACTTGAGTGATGTGCAGATATCCTAATCTGAGGTCTTTTCCCAAGCTGTAAACAATTTCCAAGAAAAACAAAAGTTCTCAGCACTTAAGCTGAGGCTAGCACAAAAGGATTTCTAAGGTTGAGACACTGTGAGTCCCAATGAAGACAGAAACAAGAAGTACTTCGTAGAGAATTCCCTACTTTCATCAAATGCTCAGTACTTTATATTTGATTCTAACAATAAAAACCCTATGAGGTAGGTGCTGCTATTCTCCACATTTAACAAATAAGGAAACAGGTCCATAAAAGTGAAATGACTTGTCCAAGATCACACTGATACTAAATGACAGAGCCAGCATTTGAATTAGTGCCTAAAACCAAAACCAAAACTCACTGCCATCAAGTCAATTCTGACTTACAGTGACCCCCATAGGGTTTCCAAGACTGTACATCTTTACAGAAACAGACTGCCTCATCTTTCTCCTGAGAAGTGGCAGTTGTAATTGGTATGTACTGTCAAGTTGGCTCCCACTCATACAACAGAACAAAATACTGCCTCATCCTGTGCCAGCCTCACAATCCTGGCTATACCCGAGCCCATCATTGCAGCCACTGTGTCAATCCATTAGGTTGAGGGCCTTGCTCTTTTTCACTTACCCTGCAATTTACCAAGCATGATATCCTTATCCAGGGAATGGTACCTTCTGACAACATGACCAAAGTAGGTTAGATGAAGTCTGGCCATTCTCACTTCTAAGGAGCATTCCAGATGCACTTCTTCCAGGACAGATTTATTTGTTCTTCTGGCAGTCCATGGTACTTTCAGTATTCTTCGCCAACACAACTCAAAAGCATCAACTCTTCTTGGGTCTTCCTTATTCATAGAATAGCTTTCACATGTATATGAGGCAATTGAAAATAACACAGCTTGGGTTAGGTGCATCTTATTCTTCAAAGAGACATCTTTGCTCTTCAGCACTTTAAAGAGTCTCTTGCAGCAGATCTGCCCAGTGCAATATGTTTTCTGATTTCTTGACTGCTGCTCCATTGGTGTTGATTGTGTGACCAAGTTATATGAAATCTATAACAACTTCAATCTTTTCTCCATTTATGATGCTGCTGCTTATTGGTCCAGTTGTGAGGATTTTTGTTTTCTTTATGTTGAAGTGTAATCCATATGGCAGTCTTTAATCTTCATCAGTAAGTCCATGAAGGCATCGTCACTTTCAGCAAGCAAGGTTGTGTAGTCTGTATATCGCAGGTTGTTAATGAGTCTTCTTCAAATACTGATGCCCCATTTTTCATCTAGCCCAGTTTCTCAGATTTTTGCTCAGCACACAGATTGAATAAGTATGGTGAAAGGATACAACCCTGACACACTCCCTTCATGATTTTAAACCATGCAGTATCCCCTTGTCCTGTTTGAATGACAGCTTCCTTGTCTATGTACAGGTTCCTCATGAGCACAATTAAGTGTTCTGGAATTCCCATTCTTCTCAATGTTGCCCATAATTTGTTGTGATCCACACAGTAAAATGTTTTTGTATAGTCAATAAAACCAATTAAATGTCTTTCTGGTATTTTTTGCTCTCAGCCAAGATCTATCTGACATCAGCAGTGATATTCCACATACCACATCCTCTTCTGAATCCAGCTTGCGTTTCTGGAAGTTCCCTGCCAATATGCTGCTGCAACCATTTTTGAATTATCTTCAGCAAGATTTTACTTGCATGTGATATTAATTATATGGTTTGATGATTTTCACATTCTGTTTGGAATGGGTAGAAACATGGATCTCTTCCAGTCAGTTGACCAAATGTCTTGGCATAGTCCAGTAACTACCTCCAACATGGCATACATTTATTGAAACATCTCAATGGGTATTCTGTCAATTCCTGGAGCCTTGTTTTTTGCAAATTCCTTCAGTGCAGCTTCGAATTCTTCCTTCAACACCATTGATTCTTGATCATATGCAACCTCCTGAAATAGATGAACATTGACCAATTCTTTTTGGTACAGTGATTCTGTGTATTCCTTCCATGTTCTTTTGATGCTTCCTGCATCATACAATATTTTGCCTATAGAAGTTTTTAATATTGGAACTTGAGGCTTGATTTTTTTCTTTGGTTCTTTCAGCTTGAGAAATGCTCAGCATGTTCTTCCCTTTTGGTTTCTTGACTCCAGATTTTTGCACATTTTATTATAATAATTGACTTTGTCTTCTCGAGTTACTCTTTGAAATCTTCTGTTAAGCTCTTTTATCTTGTCATTTCTTCCATTTACTTGCTCTCTGTTCAAGAGCAAGTTTCAGAGTCTTTTCTGACATAGATTTTGATCTTTTCTCCCTTTTCTGTCTTTTAAATGACCTTTTGCTTTCTTCATGTATGATGTTCTTGATGTCAACCCAGAATTTTCAGTTATTGGTGTTCAATGTGTTAAATATATTCTTCAGATGGTCTCTAAATTCAGGTGGGATATAATCAAGGTAATATTTTGGTTCTCGTGGATTTTGTTTAATTGTCTTCAGCTTCAACTTGAACTTGCACATGAGCAATTGATGGTCTGTTCCACAGTCAGCTCCTAGCCTAGTTTTGGCTGAAGATATTGAGCTTCTTTCTCCATCACCTCTTGCCACAGATGTAGTTGATCTGATGCCTGTGTATTCCATCTGGCGAGGTCCACATGTATAGCTGCCATTTATGTTAGGGAAAAAGGTATTTGCAAAATTTTGTCATGCGATCTCTGGCATCATTTCTATCGCCAAGGCCATATTTTCTGACCACCGAGGATTCTTCTTTGTTTCCAACTTTCATCACCAGAAATAATCAATACATCTTCATTGCATATTCGGTCAATTTTCTATGACAGAAGTTGGTAAAAATCTTCAATTTCCTTGTCTTTGGCTTTGGTGGTTGGTGTGTAAATTAGAATAGTAGTATTAACTGGTCTTCCTTGTAGGGATATGGATACTACCCTATCACTGTCACCATTGTACTTCAGGATAGATCTTGAAACATTCTTTTTGGTGATGAATGCCATGCTATTCCTCTTCAATTTGTCATTCCCAGCATAGTAGATCATATGCTTTTCTGATTGAAAATGGCCAAAACCAGTCCATTTCAGCTCACTAATGCCTAGAATATTGATCTTTATGCATTCCATTTCATTTTTAACAACTTCCCACTTCCCTAGGGTTCAAACCCACCAGCCACTCCTCAGAAGGAAGATTGGGCAAACTACTTCTGTAGAGATACCAGCTCAGAAACCCAAGAAGGAGTTACTATGAATCGAATTGACTCTTCTCAATGGCAGTGAATTTTCCTAGATTCATACTTCATACATTCCATGTTCCCATTATTAGTGGATGTTTGCAGCTGTTTCTTCCCATTTTGAGTCATGCCACATCAGCAGATGGAGGTCCCAAAAGCTTTACTCCATCTACGTCACTAAGATTGACTCCACTTTGAGGAAGCAGCTCTTCCCCAGTGATGTTTTGATTGCCTTCTGACCTGAGGGGCTTATCTGCCGTCACTATATCAGACAATGTTTCAGGGCTATTCACAAAGTTTTCCAGTAATATATCAGACAGTGTTTCACGGTTATTCATAAGATTTTCACTGGCCAATTCTTTGAGAAGTGGATAGCCTCTTCAATCACTGACCCTTTTAGTTAGCAGCCCAGGGTCTTAACAACAGCCCCACCAGAATTCTTTTGAATTAGTGCCTGGCACACAGGAAATTCTCAGATATTGTTTATTTATGGAATAACCAAAAATTGACTGATGATTAAATTCAGTTATTTCTTTTTTTACTTGTTTGTGTGTGTTTCTCACATTTTATCACAAATTTTTTCAAATGTGTTGGAAAGTTAAAATAACCTTACCATGAACACTGATAATATCATCATTTAGATTCTACTGCTAAAATTTTACTATATTTGCATTATTAATTATCTATTCATCTCTGGATTCCCTGTGTCCATTCTTCAATCCCTATTATTTTCAGATGCGTTTTAAAGTAAATTGAGCACATTATTACAGGTCTTATAAATATTTCAGCATGCTTATCATTTACTAGAGTTCAATGTTTATTTATAGATTGTGTTTTTTTTTAATTTTAAATCACCATCTTGGACATACAATGAAATGCACAGATCTTAAGTGTACCATTGGGTGAGTTTTGACATATGCATGTACCTATGTATCCCAAGCCCCTATCAACGTACAGTACATTACTGTCACCCCAGAAAGTCCCCTCGTGTGTTGTTTTTACCTGGGCTATACAACTTCCCTAACTCAACCAGCTTCTCTGTTACCAGCCAAAAGTCACTAATATAATATAATAATAATGGTAAGCTGTGTTTAGATCTCTTTTTTTCATTGCCTAGTGCTCTGTGGAAGAAGTAGGTGGAATATAAGAAGATCTGGTCCTCAGTTATCTTTAGTTCAGTAAATTTCACCTCCAAGCATTCCTTCTACATTTATTTAATTGTTTGTTTGTTTGTTTTTGTGCTTTGGGTGCAAATTTACAGTGCAAAATATGTTTTACCTTCAATAGTTCATGTACATTTGATTTCACACCCCAATTACCATCTCCAACCACAACACACTCTCCTGCCCTCCCATCCCTGTGACCACACCCCTCCCTGCACGCTTCTTATGTATGCACTCCTGTCTGTCCAGCATTACCTCCATGTGACTGCTGTCCCTCTGGTGTCTCATGGCCAGTTGCTTTAGGGGTATATCTCCATAGAGTAGGTGGATGCATTTCCCAGGGACTGGTGTTCTTCATTAAAGTCTTTCTACTGTTGGGCTGAGAGTCAATCCTTGGGAGTGAGTCCAATCCCAGGCCCAAAGAGTATCCCAGCTCTATCATCTTTTAGGTCCCACCAGACTGCATCTGACCAGTAATTCTGGTCATTTTTGTGTTTTTGAATTTTGTTCCACATTTTTCCTCCCACTCTATCCAGGATCTCCAGTTTCGATCCCTTCCCAAATGGTTGGCATTGGTAGTTGGTCACCATCTAGTTCTTCTGGTCTTGAGGTCCATCATATCCTTGGTCTAATTGTTTCCAAATGCCTTTGATTTTCTTCACTCTTCCTTGCTTCAGATGAAAAGAGACCAATAGTTGCATTTTAGGTGGCCGCTTGAAAAATTTTAAGACACCAGTTGCTACTCACCAAAATAGGTTGTAGAACAAGATTTTTATGTACTATGTTGTGCCAGTTGAGTCTGGTGTCCCCCAATGTCATGGTCCTGAGTCAGCAGGCTTTATGTTCCCTCTCCCAAGATGTTTGATTGTCTCTGAGAGATTACTCCAACACTGTCTTCTGTTGCTTCTATAATTTTGTATCACTAGTATCTATGCAAGATTCTATTCAGCTAAATCTATCCTTGGTCTAGGGTACATTCCTGTTCAATGACCCCACCTGGTCTTCTCAGTTGTCTATGCATTTATCTGTAGCCTGGTGTTTGGTGTTAGTGGTAATGCAGTATTGTGCATATACTAGTATTTGCCTCTGTTGTCTATATCTTATGTGCATGTTTCAGTGTCCTTTCTTTCTCCAATGTCATCATGCTAGTCACAGATTCTTTCCATACCATCAGTCCCCTTACCCAAATCAACATGTGACACCCAACTAGTCCGAAATTTTCCCCCCCCTTCCCTCCCATCCCCAGTAACCTACAATGTGAGTTCCCTTCCCTAAATAAACCCTTCCTTGGCTTTTTACAGTACTGAGCTCATACAATATTTGGCCCTCTGCAATTGACTTATTTCACTCAGCGTAATGTCCTCCAAATTTATCCACATTGTGAGATGATTTATGTATTCTTCATTCTTCTTTAATGTAGCTAAGTATTCCATTGTGTGTGAAATACCATAATATGGTATATTCATCTGTTGGTGGTCATTTAGGTTGTTTCCATGTCATTGGTATAGTGAATTGTGCTGTGATGAACATAGATGTGCATATGTCTGTTCATGTCGTCTCTCACTTTTTTAGGAGATATTCCTAGTAATGGAATTTCTGGATCAAATGGTATTTCCATTTTCAGTTTTTTTTTTTAATGGAAATGCCATACCAATTTCCATAGTGGTTGTACCATTTTACAGTCCCACCAACAGTGTATATGAGAATTCCAATCTCTCCACAACCTCACCAGCATTTGCTATTTTCTGTCCTGTTGAGCTTTGCTGTTATTGCTGCAATGAGATGACATCTCATTGTTGTTTTGATTAGCATCTCTCTGACGGCTAATGAGGAGCTCTGGTGGCATAGTGCCTAAGGCATTTGATCGCTAACCAGGAGGCTGGTGGTTCAAAGCCACCAGCCACTCCTCAGAAGGAA
>NW_006922372.1:571866-573269 GCF_000298275.1 Orycteropus afer afer | reverse complement strand
GCCCCTAGATTTGCCTCTGTTTTGTTTTTGATGAACTATATAGCTTTGGGTTTTACATTTAAGTCTTTGATCCAGCTTGAGTTTGTTTTTCTGTATGGGGTGAGGTATGGGTCTTGTTTCATTATTTTGCAGGTGGATATCCAGTTTTGTCAGCACTATTTGTTAAAGAGGCTATCTCTACCCCATTCAATGGGTCTTGGTCCTTTGTCAAAGATCAGCTGTCCATAGGTGGATGGGTCTATTTCTGGGTTTTGATTCTGTTCCATTGGTCTATCTGTCTATCATTGTACCAATACTGCACTGTTTTGACTACTGTGGCTGTATAGTAGGTTTTGAGATCCAGAAGTGTGAGACTTCCCATTTTGTTTTTCGTCTTCAGCAGCTTTGCTTATCCGAGGTCTCTTTCCTTTCCATATGAAGTTAATAATTGTTTTTTCCATATCCTTAAAAAGCATTGATCGTATCTGGATTGGGATTGTGTTGAATGTGTATATTGCTTTGGGCAGTATTGACATTTTCACAATATTCAGTCTTCCTATCCATGAACAAGGCAGGTTCTTCCATTTGTGTGGATCCCTTGTAGTTTCTTATAGTAGTGTTTTGTAGTTTTTTTGTGTCTCTGGTAAGATTTATTCCTAGATATTTTATCTTTTGTTAGCTATTGTAAATGGTATTGTTTTCCTTATTTCCTTTCCAGAGGTCTCTTTGTTGATGTAGATGAATCTAACTGATTTTTGTATGTTGACTTTTGTTAAAGAGGTAAGGAAGCCACATCATCTGACCTCTTCTAACCCCACTGGAGGAAGACAGAATCACCATCAGTAGCCGAAGGCCTATCCCTGCAAGGCCAGACATGCCACCTCCCTCCAGCCCTTTGACCAACCCTGACACCAACCGTTCCTCCTGCAGGCACCACCACCTCTCTGCTGGGTTTGGTAATTAGCTGCAGTGACCACACAGAACTCATAGATTATGGGAAGCAACATGTTCAGTCTCTCTCAGCCTGCTGTCTCTCAGCCAACAGTCTCTCTCCCAGCAGTGCATGTCTCTTGCATCTCTCTTTCAGCAATGCATGTCTCTCATGTCTCTCTCTCACACACAGTGTGTGTGTCTCTCACATCTCTCTCTCAGCAAGTATATGTCTCTTAGGAGTGTGTTTCTCTCAGCAGCACATCTTTCTCAGCCAGCAGCCAGAGAGACTCCTTCTGCCTCTAGAAGGGCTCCACTGCAGACTGTATTCTTCAAACTTCATCAGTAAGTGCCTCGAGTCATCCTCACTTTCAGCAAGCACAGTTGTATCATCTGGGTATCTCAGGTTGTTAATGATTCTTCCTCCAATCCTGATGCCATGTTTTTCTTCATATAGTCCAGCTTCTCAGATTATTTGCTCAGCATATAGATTG
>NW_006922372.1:569926-571178 GCF_000298275.1 Orycteropus afer afer | reverse complement strand
TCTCAGTGGTTCCACCAGGCTCTACCAGACCAGCAAAAACCTGCCCCTTTTTTTTTTTTTTTTTTAATGATTTTGAGTTTTGTTCCACATTGTTCTCCCACTCTATCCAGGATCTCCTACAGAGTTCCCCTTCTGAGTAGTTGACATTGGTATATGGGCACCATCTAGTTCTTCTGGTCTCATGGTCATATAAGCTGAGGATTGCATGGTGTACCAGTCACCAGGACTAATTTTTTCCATGAATCTTTGGTTTTCTTCATTCTTCTTTGTTCTGGACAAGGAAAGACCGATTGTTGCATCTAGATGGCTGCTTGCAGGCTTTTAAGATCCCAGTTGCTAACTCGCCAAAGTAGGATGTGGAACAATGTTTTTGTGTAGTATGCTATGCTAATTGAGCTTGATGTCCCCTGCTGCGACTATGGTCCCGAGCCCACAGGTCCAAGTACTCACTCCCTCTAGGTAGCTGGCTGAGGCCAAGAAATGACTACAACCTTGTCCCTTGTCAGTTCTACTATATACCTGGGAATTATTACAGAACATACAAATACACTTGTAGAAACATTGTCGCCAACCCTATATATGATCTTGGATACACTCCCCATTTCATAGACATACCTAATCGTTTAGCTTGTCCACCTATCTATCCACCCATATACCCATGTTTGTCTTCACTTACAACTCAGTACTGTATATGCAAAAGGGTCCATTTTGTTGCCTCTACCTCCTATGCACCTCTCTACGTCTTCCTTTTCCTCAGTGCCACGATGTTGATCACTCACATTTGCTACATTGCCCTTCTCTTCACCCAAAGCAATACTTGTCTCTAACTATTTAACAGTGTTCTCTCCCCTCCCCTCCCACCCCTGGTAACCAACAAACTCCCATCTATAAACTTCTCCTTCACTTTTTACAATAATGGACTAATAAATATTTGTCCATCTGCAACTGACTTACTTAACTCAGCATAATGTCCACCAAGTTCATCCATGTTATGTGGTGTTTTGCCGATTCTATGTCATTCTTTAGGGTTGCATACTATTCCATTGTATGCATGAACCATAGTTCGGTTATCCATTCTTCTGTTGATGGAAACCTAGGTTGTTTCCATCTATTGGCTATTGTAAATAGTACTGTGATGAACATGGGTGTGTATATAGCTGTTCTTGTCCTGGCTTCCACTTCTTTAGGATATATACCTAGTAATGGAATGGCTGGGTCAAATGGTATTTCTAATTCCAACTTTTCAAGGAAT
>NW_006922372.1:567459-569596 GCF_000298275.1 Orycteropus afer afer | reverse complement strand
CACTTGACTGCTAACCAGAAGGCTGGTGGTTCAAACCCACCAGCCACTCCTCGGAAGGAAGACTGGGCAATCTACTTCCATACTGATACTGCCTCAGAAACCTAAGGAGGGGTCGCTATGAGTCAGGTCCAACTTGACGACACATAACAACAACAACAACAATGGCTAATGATTGTGAGCATTTCTTCATGTGTTTGTTGGCCACCTGAATATCCTCTTTGGTGAAGTGTCTGTTCATGTCTTCTGCCCATTTTTTACTTGGATTATTTGTCTGTTTGCCGTTGAAGTGTTGGAGTTTTCTATAAATTCTAGAGAAAATCCCTTGTCAGATATGTGATTGCTGAATATTCTTTCCCAATCTGTAGGTTGTCTTTTGACTCTTTTGGAGAAGTCTTTGGAAGCACATACAAATTTAATTAACAACAACATTCATCTAGTTTCTCTTCTGTAGTTTGTGCATTTTGGGTTCTGCTTGATAATCTATTTATGCCATGTATTAAACCAAAAAACCAAACTCACTGCCGCTGATTCGACTCCGACCCATAGTGAACCCTCCTTGAGTTTCCAAGGTGGTATCACTATAAAAGTAGATTGCCCAACCTTCCTTCCGTGGAGTGGCTGATGGGTTTGAACCACCAGCCTTCTGGTTAACATTCAAATGCCTTAGGCACTATGCCACTAGAGCTCCCATGTCCCTAAATTTGCCCCTAGTTTTTTCTTGATGAACTTTATAGTTTTAGATTTCACATTTAAGTTTTTGATGTCTCTGGGGTTGATTTTTTTTTTTTAACTGTGATTTGGATGAAGATTTACAGAGCAAATTCACTTTCCATACAGCAGTTCACATACACTTTGTCTCATGACATTAACCACAATTTACCACAATGCAACATCTCCCCTCATACTTCTTCCCGATAGTTACCTCTTCCCTGTGTCTATCACTCCATGCACTCCTGCCCCCTGAGCTGTCTCCCTGTGCATAAGCAGCCCTTCTTTCTCTCTCTGGGGTTAGTTTTTGTGTATGGTGTGAAGTATAGATCTTGTTTCATTTTTCTGCAAATGGATATCCAGTTTTCCCAGCACCATTTACTAAACAGGCAATTTCTTCCCCACTTAATAGATTTTGACCTTTTATCATAGATCAAGTGACCATAGGTCAAAGTATCTATTTCTGAGATCTCAATTCTATCCCATTCATCTATGAGTCTGACATTTTACCAATAGCAGGCAGTTTTGACTACTGTGGCTGTATAGTAAGTAGGTTTTGAGGTTGGGGAGTGTGAGATATCCGCCTTTCTTCTTCTTCTTCAATATTGCTTTGCTTATCCAAGGTCCCTTTTCTTTCCCTATAAAGTTAGTGACTTGTTTTTCCATATCCTAAAAGAATGTTAATGGCATCTGGATTGGAATTGCATTAAATGTATAGATTGCTTTGGGTAGAATTGACATTTTCCCAATGTTCAATCTTCCCATCCATGAGCATGGTATGTTCTTCCATTTATGTAGATCTCTTATGGTTTCTTGAAGTAGTCTTTTGTAGTTTTCTTTGTACAGGTTTTTGTGTCCCTAGTAAGATTTATCTCCAAATGTTTTATTTTTTTGGTAGCTGTTGTAAATGGTATTTATTTCCTTATTTCTTTTTCAGCAATCTCTTTGCTGGAGTATAGGAATCCAACTGATTTTTGGATGTTGATCTTATATCCTACCATGATACTCAAACTATTCCAAAACATAGAAGAGGATGAAATCCTCCCAAATTCATTTTATGAAGCAAGCATAACCTTGATACCAAAACTAGGCAAAGACATCACTCAAAAGTAAAACTACAGATAAATATTCCTCATGAATACAATGCAAAAGTCTTCAACAAAATCGTAGCCAGTAGACTCCAACAACATATCAAGAAAATCATTCATTATGACCAAGTGGTCATAATCTCTCAATCAGTTCCAGTATATTTTTGACTGAGTCTCTTGGGTTTTCTAGGTATAGGATCATATCATCAGCAAATAGAGATAGTTTGACTTCTTCCTTGCTAGTTTGGATGCTTTGATTTCCCTTTCTTGCCTTTTAAGCCTTGGCTAGGACTTCCAGTGGGAGCTCTGGTAGCATAGTGCCTAAGGCACTTGACTGCTAA
>NW_006922372.1:559338-566814 GCF_000298275.1 Orycteropus afer afer | reverse complement strand
TTTGAGTAGGATTGGTATCAGTTCTTCTCTGAATGTTTTGTAGAATTCTCCAGTTAAATCGTCTTGGCCAGGACTTTTTTTTCTTGGTAATTTTTTGATGACCTGTTCAATTTCTTCTTCTGTGATGGGCCTGTTCAACTTTTCCACATCAATCTGTGTTAGTTTAGGTAAGTGGTATGTTTCTAGAAATTTGTCCATTTCTTCCAGATGTCTAAATTTGTTGGAGTACAGTTCTTCATAGTATCCTGACATTATCCTTTTTATTTCAGTTGGTTCTGATGTGATGTCACCTATTTCATTTCTTTTTCGTGTTATTTGTATTTTCTCCCTCTTTTCCTTTGTTAACGTTGCCAGTGGTTTGTCAATTTTATTAATCTTTTAAAAAACCAAGTTCTAGTTTTGTTGATTTTTTCTATTGTCTTTCTGTTTTTGTTTCATTTATTTCTGCTTGAATCTTGATTATTTCCTTTCTTCTGGTGACTATAGGCTTTTTTTTTTTTTTTTTTTTTTTTTGCTGCTCTTTTTCTAATTGCTGGAAATGTTGGTTTAAGGTGTAGATTTTGGCTCTTTTTTCTTTTTAGATGTGTACATTTATTGCTATAAATTGGTCTCTGATCACTACTTTTGTTCTGTCCCAAAGATTTTGGTATGTTGTGATTTCATTCTCATTTGATTCAGGGTTTTTTTTAAGTTCATTTTTTATTTCGTACATTACCCAGTTGTTTTTGAGGAGGGTGTTGTTCAGTTTCCATATGTTTGCTCTCTTTCCATTGATCTTCCTATTGTTGATTTCTAATTTGATAGTGTGATCTGAGAAGATGCTTTGCAGCATTTCAATGTTTTAAAATTTAAGGCTTGCTTTATGGCCTAATATATGGTCTATCCTAGAGAATGTTCCATGTGCACTGGAAAGGATTGTACATTGTGTTGTTGTTGGGTGAAGTGCTCTGTAGATGTCCATAAGGTCTAGTTGGTAGATTGTGTTGTTTAGTTCTTCTGCGTCTCTGTTGAGTTTTTTTTTTTTTCCCAGTTGTTCTATCTTGGATTAAAAGTGGTATATTAAAGTCTCCTACCAAGGAGTGGTCACTATGTGTTGGGACCGACTTGACAGCACATAACAACAACAACAACAACTATGATTGTGGAGCCATCTATTAAAAGTGGTATATTAAGGTCTCCTAGTATGACTGTGGAGCCATCTATTTGTCTTTTCAATTCTGTTAAAGTCTGATTTACATATTTTAGGGCTCTTTCATTGGGTCTCTGGATATTTATTATGCTTATATCTTCTTGTTCAATTGATCCTTTAATCATTATATAATGTCCTTCCTTGTCTCTTATGGTGGTTTTTGTCTTAAAGTCAGTTTTATTAGAAATTAAAACTGCCGCTCCTGCTCTTTTTTGGTTCCCATTTGCTTCATATATCTTTTTCCAACCTCTGATTTTTAGTCTATTTTTGTTTTGTCTCTGATGTGTATCTCTTGCAGACAGCATTTTGATGGGCTATATTTTCCTATCCAGTCTGCCACTTTCCATCTCTGGAGTGGTGGATTTACTCCGTTGACATTCAGTGTAATTATTGAAAAGTATGAATTGGTTGCTGTCATTTTGTTATGTGTTTTTTCATGGTGTGTCTGGTTTCTTTGTTCCATATAATTTTCTGTGCTGAGCTCGTTATGTATATGAAATGTCATCATTTCCTTGTTGCTGTTGTTTTAATATTTGCTAAATATTTGTGCTTGTCATCTCATTTATTATGAAGTTTTATAGTTTTTCTTTGAGGTTATCCTGTGATTTATAATTTTATCTTCAGATTTAGAACAGTCCATTCTATCTTGCAACTCTCTTGACTTCCTCACCATTTAGTTGTCCTGTAAGTACACTATTTTTTTCCTCTTTTTGGTTTGTAATTTTCTTCATTTGGCAATTGAGGTCTCTGGTTCCCTGTTTACAATATTGTAAGCTTATTTTACTTCGGATACTTCCATAACTATGTTGGTTTCTGGGTTATCTCATCTTGTTTATTAATGGTCAGTTGTTTGCTATTATTGGTTCTTTGTCCAAAGGACTCCCATTAGTATCTCTTGTAAGGTTGGTCTGGTTTCAACAAATTCCCTTAAATCCTGCTTATCTGGATATGTCCTAATTTCACCATCATATTTGAGGGACAGTTTGGGTGGGTATTTAATTCTTGATTGGAAATTTTTCTCTTTTAGGGTTTTATATATACTATGCCATTGCCTTCTCATGTACATGGTTTCTGCTGAGAAATCAGAACTCATTCTTATTGATTGTCCTTTGTAAGTAACTTTTCATTTTTTCTGTGCTGCTTTCAGGATTCTTTCTTTGGCTTTGGTTTTGATGAATTTGATGATGATATGTCTTGTTGATTTTCTTTTGGGGTCCATCCTTTTGGGGTTCATTGGACTTCCTGAATTGATATAATATCATCTTTGATTGTATTAGGGAAGTTCTCATCCAACAAATGTTGGACAATTTTCTCAGTGGTTTTCTTTTTTTCTTCCTGTTCTGGAATTCTGATTACATGTAGATTATTCCTTTTGATGATATCCCACATAAACTTTAGGCTTTCTTCATTTCGTTTTGATCTTTTTTCTGACTGATCCCTTTCCAAAGAACTATTCAGGTTTTTGTCTTCAATCTCATTAATTCTTTCTTCCACTGATTCTATCCTACTCCTTAGCCCTTTCAATGTGTTATCTATTTCTGAAAATTTAGTATTTATCTTCTGAATTTCTATCTGTATATTTTGTATCATTTCTAATTTTTCATTTGTCATTTTGTTCCTGCATTTTCTTCTGAAATTTTTCTAGAGTTTTGTCTATGTTTTCCTTAATTTTGTCAGTGTTTTCTTTGATCTGTCTCTCAGTCATTTGAAGGTACATAGATACAATTCTTTTGATTTCCTTATAAGGGAGTTCCAATGCTGCTGCTTCTTCAAGGTTGTGTTCTGGGCCTGTATCATGCTCCCTTGTTTCTACCACTTTATCTTTCTTCTTTGTGCAGATAGTGATGGTCTGTTGTCTCCAAGACATTGTGATGCTGTTGTATTTAGATCACTGTTAACTGTTTGTGAAGAGCAGCTAAGGGTGACCACAAAGAAGGGTGGTCATTGGCCAGTTGGTGAAGAAGGAAGTAGTGGCTGTCACTCAGTAAGTGGAGCTGCAGTAGTGGCAGGTGTAATTATGTCATATGGGCACTGTTGCTGTCTCCCACTCAGTTAGAGAAAAACAGCAATCAAAAAACCATCAATACAGTAAAAGCAAGTGGACAAAAAACATACTGTGTAACTATACAATCAATCGATCAAAGGAACAATCACCAATAAAATAAAATAATATAAAATAAATCCTTGCAATATCTGGGGAGAGGGCAATAAGAGAAAAAAAGATAGTGTAGTAGAATAATGAAGAAAAAAATGGGAACATGCAAAAAGAAAACCAAGGAATGGTGTTAACCATGAGAAAGAATAAGAAAGAAAAGAAGAGAGAAAAAGCTGAAAACTAGAACCTGGGCAGGGAAGAATAAAGAATAATAATAAAAAGGACAAAAAATAAAAATGAAAAAGAAGAAGATGATGAATTTTAAAACAGACTAAAACAAACTAAAAAAAAAAGGAAAAAAAAAGTCTGAGCAGGGTGGTGCAGGGCACCCATGCTCCGTTGGAGCACACAGACTGGGATAGAATTCCTGCCTGCCCACAAGGTGGGTGGAAGTGAGGAATAGCCGCACCTCCATTCACCATGTGGATGTGGGGTCTAAAATTAATGGGGAATATCGGACGTTTCCAGTGGTTCGTGTCCTGAATGTCCTTGTGTTTCCCAGCAAGTGGAGTCTATTCTTAAGTCCCCGGAATCTGGGAGAATGCTGTTGCTTTAAATATCCAAGATGGTCCAACTGCTTGTAAACATTCAAAATGGCTGTACCCTCGGACAGCCAAAAGTCCAAAGCTCAGCCCCCCTTCCTCTCTTCTTCTTCCCCTTTTATTTGCCAGCCACCAATGCAGTCCTCCTTGCAGCCCCTGCTAGCAGGGCCAATTTTTAGGTTAATTCTTAGGTCCTAACTAACACTACTAGGCAATATCCAAGCTGTGCATGCCAGCTGGATCACTGACAGACTGAAGCTCTGTATGTCTCCTTTTTCAGTGTTTTCATGCAGGTTCTTCTACTAGTTGGAATTTAGTCCACTCTGTATCTTTCCCCTCAAAGCTCAGGGTTCCAGGATTATCTTCTGTTTCTGTGTTCATTGGTTCCCCTTTTCTTTGTTGAAGAAGGTTTGTGCAGTCTGTCTGCCTTTTGCCTTTCCACCATCTTGGCAGTGAATTTATTAATAGTGGTGGTGGAATAATTTGGAAAACAATAATGAGAATGGTTGCACAACTTAATGTAATCAATGCTGGTGAATTGTACATTTGGAAAATGTTGAAATAGTATTTTGCTATGTATATTTCCACAAACACACACACACACACACACACACACACAAATTAATTTGAAAAAGAATCACCAGGAGGGATTAAAACTGAGATTGCTTGTCTCCCCTCCAAAGCTTCTTATTCAGTAGGCTTAGGGTGGGGCCCAAGAATTTGCTTTTCGAACAAGTTCACAGGTGATACTGATGTTTCTGGTCCAGAGACCTCATTTTGAGAACCACTGCTCCAAGGAATGAATGAATAAATAAATGAATAAATGACTAGAATCCCATGTGCCAGACCACATTTCTTCTCCTCTACAATCTTATGGCATTATTCATAATTGAGAGAGAACAGGCACATTCTGTACAGGGTGTGCCTGCACATGCTAGGATTTGGAGTAGGAGATACTCAGGAGGGCACATACACTACCTCTTCCTTCAGGCTGTACTGCAGGTATTTCAGTTTGTACTGGGCTTATCATGACCATGGCTTTTCCCCAGTACTAAAGATCTTGCCTGTAGAAAAAGAAACAACCAGACCCCAAGCCATATAGCACAGTTTTAATTAACTTCCTCTTGGGTCAAGACCCTTGGAAAGAGACAATATGTGACTCTGGGGATCATGCATCCTAGATATCCTGGGACAGTGCTGATTTCACATATTTTATTTTCCTGTCTCCATAAATATAGCTGTCAGATTCTGTCCTGCTTTGGGGTTCAGAAAATATTGTTGCATGGGTTAGGGAGCCCAGAGTGAAGAACAGGAAAAATCTTGGCTCATAGAACAGGCCAGAGGATGGAAATAAATCTAAACATTTATCATTAACAGCCAGCTGCTTGTTGCTTCACTCTTTTCAAGCCTCTCACAATTATTTGTATTACAGATCTTTGAATGTTCCAAATGAGATTCTGAGTGTTGAGAAGAGCCTGCATTGGATTTCTAGCTGCCTTTCTTCCTTCATTCCCCAGCCCTTTGGAAGGACCACGTAGAAATAGCTCAGACAGAAGAGCCTCTCCAAAGAAGGAAATTCTATAGCCTTCATTGACTGTCCATTCAGTCTAATATTTACCTACTTTCCCTACCAGGAAATTCTTCCTTCTTGTCAACATTAGTCCCTCTTACTGCAATTTTAGTTTCTTTGCCCATGCTCTTCCTTCATTCAAATTTGGGAATAGCTAGTTCTCACCTTCTAAGTTTTTTTTATGTGCTTAAAAATAATTATTAAACCATCCTTCTTGGGTCCAGGTTTAACCATCCTTGGAACTACTTTATCCTTCTTACATATATCTTACTTGCCAACCATTTAATCATCTTTGCCATAGGGAAGTAACTCAGGTAGTTTGAACCAACAGTGCAACAAAGCCTAAAGCTTTATGAGTTGTGCTAATGGGCATGCAAAATGTTTAGTATAGACTCTTCTTGAGTAGGAAATTGTGAATAATTTAAAGTGGACTGTACATGGAACCCATTTCCTCCCAACAGGGCCTTCCTTTAGCAGCTGAAATGAATTAGTGGCAATCAGAGCACAGTAGGAATTTTGTTATTTCTGCCCTTTCCTCCTGCTGATTCTATGGCAATAGTTACTTAAAATGAGCTTTCTCCCTAGCATGGCCATTAAATGTGACTTTGGAATCTGCTGGGCAAGGGATCTAAGAAACAGCTTAGCCAAAGAGCAGAGGTACTAGAACTGAAGCTCCACATGAGATTTTAGGATAGTTTGGGAGATAGGGGCAAAAATGGATTGATGAGAGAGATTAGGCCCAGAATTTTTGTTTATCCACAGGAGAATTTCTCATCAGAGTTGTACAGGGCTTTGTGGAAAGTTTGCAGAATATTTGTCTGTCCTTTGTACATTTGGCCTTTGTCCACTGTACCAACTCTAGAGTTGATGCCCTCAATCTGTGACAGAATCACATCCTCAGGGCCACTTGGGTTGCTAAAGACAGGAGGATAATTTACCATGCCTAAATATTCTCTTTCTTAGGTGTGTTGCCTGATTTTGATAGGAAGCATTCCTGAGCTGCTCTTGTGGTTTGGAAGGGCTGTCTTAGGTCATGCTGCAGGATGAGTCCACACTCCATGCTGGTTAGTGTGAAATGGCTCTAGTTGGCAATATTGCAGGGTGTTCTCATTACCTACTGATGCTTTTACAAGAATATACCACAAATGGGATGATCTTAACAGATAGGAGTTTATTCTCTTACAGTTTGCAGGCTTTAAGTCCAAGTTCAAAGAGGCAGGCTCTAGGGGCTGGGTGAAAGCTCCGCAACCTTGGGGTTCATCTCAGCCTCTTGCTCTTGGCCCACTAGAGCTAGAGGTGTTTCTTCACTCAGACTGCTGGATGCTGAGGCTACCAAGCCCAAGGTTGACAAGTAAAAAGGCACAGTCCTGATGCTACAAAACCACATGGCAGGCCATTAATTTAGGTCCATTGTTAAGTCCCAAGGTTGGCAGAGCATGGCAGGCTGCTGAATAATGACACAGCTACATGCAGGGTCCAAGCATGCCATAGGCTAGAGACCATTCCCCAAGGCTGCTGTTTATATACAGGAAGCAGACCACATTCCCTAAGGCAGCTAATCAGCTGCTCCCAGTAGATTCCGTCATGGAGTTGATCACTAGTGTCATGGAGAATACTACATCTAGCTGCCCAGCCACTCAACCAGGCCCAGCCAAGTTGACACACAAACTGAACTACCACAAAGGGGAAAGGAGTAAGACCAATTGATATTTGTCCTATTTTCATTTTCTTACTGTTGGTTCCTCCTTTTAATAAAACCTTAAAAGCTCTTGTCTTCATCAACTATAGCCAGGTGGTTTGTCTAGGCAAAACTACAGAAACAGTGCTCGCTTCGGCAGCACATATACTAAAATTGGAACGATACAGAGAAGATTAGCATGGCCCCTGCGCAAGGATGACACGCAAATTCGTGAAGCGTTCCATATTTTTTTGGAAGGGCAAAGGAGAAGAATTGATGCGATGGAAGACAGAATTAATGAGATGGAAGAAAAATACCTGAATACTTCTTTGCAAAAGGATC
>NW_006922372.1:547173-553376 GCF_000298275.1 Orycteropus afer afer | reverse complement strand
ATAAAGGAAAAAAAAAAAAAGGAAGATTATGAGAAAAACAACACTTTGGCATTTGTATGAGTGTGCCAGTAAGAGCTTAATCACAGATACACTCAAGATTTAGGCAGGAAAAGAGATTGTCTTTGGGTAGGGGTGGGGAGAGCAGTTTGATTGAAGCAATGGCTACCTTGGCCCTTGGCCAAGGCAAATTGCCAAAGAACCATTAAACTCTGTGTAATTCTGTATAATTCACACCAGCCACAGGTAATCTGAATCAGACTTGACAAGACTTTGCTATCACTTATTGTCCTTTAATGCTGAACATAAACTGTAAATATTTAAACATTTTTTTAGCCATATCATGGTGACCATATTTTCCCAACCCCAAATCAAGAAACTTGATTTAACAAAGAATTGTTTTCTGATTTGTGGATTTGTTTATATGAAAACCTTCACAAAGGTATAAACATTAAATCATACTGAATAAACACTGAACAAATGCCCTTTAAGGAAGGAACTATAGTTACATAAAATTAGGACAGGGGAACTCTCATTCCTTAGCCTTCCACCCTTTTAAGGAGTCTGAGGGAATTGGATAACTAAGTACTAAATCAAATTAGAATCTGGTTTATGCCATCATCTGGATTTGCTCTTATATTTTTCAGGGATGGTAGACTGAAAGGGCCTGTTGTAATGTCCGTACACAGGAAGGTGGAGTACATGTTATGCTTTGAACTCCCATATGCTAAGAGTAGTTAAATCTCTCAGTGCTCATGGTCTGTTTGTGAGGGTGTGTGTGTGTGTTTTAAATTAACTTCCTAAGACTAGGAATGTTAAAAACTAAGGAGAATCATATCTGTATCCAAGGTATTGTCACGATGTACCTAAATTTCTTAAAAGCTTCATTCCTCTCTCCTGTTTAAGAGTTTAACATTCACCTCTGGGTAGTAATGAAAAACAATAGACATTTAACTCAAGGGATAATTATTCTCGAATATTCTGAGCCCATAATAATCCCAAACCATGCAGAAGGACAAATACTGTATGAACCCATTACTGTAAAAAGACAAAGAAGGGTTTGCTTGAGAAAGGGAATTCACTTTGTAGATTACAGGGGTGGGAAGGAAAGGGGAGGGATTAATTTCCGGCTATTTGGGGCCTACATGCTGACATGGGTAAGGGGAGGGATGTATAGAAAGAGTCTGTGACCACCACGATAACATTAGGAAAAGTGGGGACACCGAATTGTGCACATAAAATATAGACAACAGATGCTAATACCAACCAGTATAGCCACAATATCGCATTGCCATTAACATGAGGGAAAAAGAATTCCCAAGCCAAACCCACTGATTTCAAGTAGATTCTGACTCAGCAACCCTATAGGACAGAGCCCCATAGGGTTTCCAAGAGTATAAACCTTTATGGAAGCAAACTGCCACATCTTTCCCCTGCAAACTGTCGCTTCTTTCTCCTGAGGGGAAGCTGGTAGGTTCAAACCACTGACCTTTTGGTTAGCAACTGAGTGCTTTATCCACTGCCCAAACAGGGCTATGCCTGTTATGATACTGCTTTTTAAAAGGCTTAGAGACTTGAAGCATCTCTTTAATCAGAGCTCTTTGCATTGCTAGTTAAGGATCATGAATGGCAATGTGGTTTTGTATGCTATAAAATCAATTCTAACTCACAGCAACCCTGTATGACAGCATGTTGTTGTTGCTGTTATGTGCCATCGAGTCAGATCCGACTCATAGCGACCCCTCCTTGGGTTTCCGAGGCAGTATCACTATGGGAGTAGATTGCCTCATCTTCCATCTGAGGAGTGGCTGGTGGGTTTGAACCGCCAGCCTTCTGGTTAGCAGTCAAGTGCCTTAGGCACTACGTGGAACAGCCCATATGGTTTTCTTGGCTGTAATCTTTATGGAACCAAATTGCCAGGTCTTTCTCCTGCAGAGCTGCTGGGTGAGTTCAAACTGCCAATCTTTCAGTTACCATCTGAGCACTTAACCATTCAGCTACCAGAGTTCCTTATGAATGGCAAAAAAAAAAAAAAAAAACTTACTGCTGTTGTTGTTGTTGTTGTTATGTGCCGTCGAGTCGGCCCCGACTCATAGCGACCCCTCCTTGGGTTTCCGAGGCAGTATCACTACGGAAGTAGGATTGCCCAACTTACTGCTGTTAAGTCAATTCAACTCATAGCGACCCCTCCCTGGGTTTCGGAGGCAGTATCTCTATGGAAATAGATTGCCCAGTCTTCCTTCAAGGAGTGACAGGTAGGTGTGAACTGTCAGCCTTCTGGTTAGCAGTCAAATGCCTTAGTCACTATGCCACCAAAGCACCCAATAGACCCAAGGAAAACAGAAACGTTTCATTACAATCTTGCAGAAGAAAATATTTTAAACTTAATATAGGTACTCTATCTTGGACAAGTCTCTTAACCTCCATGAACCTCAGTTATTTGATCAGGAAAGAGAAAATATCATTACTTGTTTAGAATCAGGTCAGTGAACAGGAGATAATCTCCAGGTCCCTTCTAATAATAATTTCAACACCTACAGTATACCGGATATTTGTTTTATTTGGTGCCAATGACAGAGCTACAAAAAGACAATGTTCTGGCTCTCTCTTCCACTATAAGGTAAATGTCCTGACAGAAAGTGAAAAAGATAATGCGAAACAGTGATAATTGCTATAAAGAAAATAAAACAGGGTAATGTAATGGAGAGAGAAGCATGGGGAAAAGAGAGAAGGAATCCACTTTATATAAGTAGTCAGGAAAGGCCTCCCAGAGCAGATAGCTTTTGAGCTGACATGTAAATGAAGAAAAGGAGCTACAAAAGGATCTAGAAGAACAATGTTCTGAGCAAAGATAAAAGCAAGTATAAAGGCTCTGAGGTGGGGATGAGCTTGAACCCTCCGAGGAATGGAAAGCTCAGTGTGACTGAAGTGTGTGTGGAGGGTTAGAAAATAAAGTCAGAAAGGCAGACATGGTTAGATCATGTAGAACTTCTTACGTATGATTTAAGAATCATTCCTTGGTGTCTCAGTCTGATTTAATTAGTGGCTATGAGTAACAGACATTAATGACAAGGGTGATTGAAGTTGGCACATAGGAACCCCAAGGAGAAGGACTGGGGAATGAGGTAAGAAAGGCAAGGGGAGAATGCCTGGGGGAGAGAGAGGTGGGAATGGAAGAGAGAATGTGTACACAGAAGGGATGGGTAGGGAGTGGTGGATGAAGATTAAGGGAAGGAGGAAAAGCGTAACAGTGACCTTGGCTGAAAGAAACACCCTCAGTGGCAAGATTTGTGGAGTCTGTGATCAGACTCCACAGTAGGATTCTGATATGTCAACCACCATGTCGTTGTTGTTGTTATGTGCTGTCGAGTCGGACCCAACTCATAGCAACACCTCTTTGGGTTTCTGAGGCAGTATCACTAGGGAAGTAGATTGCCCCATCTTCCTTCCGAGGAGTGGCTGGTGGGTTTGAACCACCAGCCTTCTGGTTAGCAGTCAAGTGCCTTAGCCACTGTGCTACCAGAGCTCCCGTCAACCACCATAAAAGGGAAAGGGCTTGCCCTTGTCTTTAGTTTTATAGAAGCGGGAGTGAGCAAGGACATGAACTAAAAATCTTGTTCTCTTTTCATTCAGCCTTAAACTAAAAAACAAGGTTGGTATCAGAAAGAAAAAAAAAATGATGTCTTCACTGCTTTCCCTTATTTATTCTCCAGGTCTTGAATTTAATTACCTGTCATTTCCCCCTTCATTTTCTTCTTTAGCTACTCCTGCTGTGGCTAAGGGTAAATACTTTCCAATTTAATATTCCTCACCCACTACTATGGACTGCCAGAAGAACAAATAAGTCTGTCTTGGAAGAAGTACAGACAGAATGCTTCTAGTGAGAATGGCCAGTCTTTGTCTCTTGTCCTTTGGCCATGTTGTCTGAAGGGACCAGTCCCTGGGGAAGGATATTATGTCTGGTAAAATAGAGGGTCAGCAAAAAAGGGGAAGACATTCAACGAGATAGACTGACATAGTGGCTGCAATGTTGGACTAAAGCATAGCAAAATTGGGAGGATGGTACAGGGCCAGGCATTGTTTAGTTCTGTTGTACACAGGTCACTATGAGTTGGACTCAACTCAGTGGCACCTAATAACAACACCCACTACTGACACACATAAACAATTGAGTGCATTTTTTCTCTCTCAGTCTTCTCAATTGTGGAAACTCAGTTTTGGTTTATGTTATTTTATGCATCTTGCTGAGCAAGAAAGAGATAGTGTGTCAATCACCTTATGAGCAGGATAAACCAAAAATCCAAACTCAGTGCCATTGAGTCAATTCTGTGAACAGGACAGTAGCTTGGAAAGGAACAGTGTGATGGCTCACTTGTTCCTAGATTTGCAGCACCATGTGAAAACAGCAGCAAGTATGCTAAAGTTATATCTATCCTAGGGTCAGTAAAGAATGTGTTTGCAACATACACATAGGCCTCAGTGGGCTATTTCTGTAGGAGTTGTTTGCTTTGGTAGCAGTTATGCAAAAGAGTGGGAGGAAGTTAAATGCTTCTTTTCCCCTTTTCATCTCCCATTGTTCAGAGGGTTAAGTGAAAACCAGAAAATAAAATCACTGCTGGGAAAGGGGGCCTGGGCAGATGCAAATGATGTTGTGGGCATGGAATGCAAGGGCCCAGCTGTGGAATATAGAAAGCAAGCCCATTCTCCCTTTATCCACATCTGGTAGAGGGCCCATGGGTGCCTGGTAAACTGGAGAAGGGATTTCCAGCCAGCAGAGCAGGCCTAGTGGTTTCCAGAGGCAGCATTTGGTCCCTCCCCCCCACAAATGGTGTTAGTCTCTTGGTCTTTATCCAGTCAGAAATGACTAATGTTGGGTATGTGCACTCTTTTGAAACTGGCTTTGGCTTTCTGAATAATGAGTTATAAATAAATGACTTCAGGGAATCAGCAATGAGTTATTGAGTAAACCTGGCTTTGGGATGGTTGAGATTCCAGATATTTAATCATATTCTCTTGGGCTGGAAAGCTGTATCTAACTCATTTACATTCAGCTGGCAAATAAAAAGACTTTTAAAAAAAAATCAATTTGGACATTAGTTTTAACATCAACAATGGGTTAATACTGAGGAGATAAAGATTATACTACTCCAGGTTGCTTCCATTTCTCTTTAGTAACTGAGTAGAATATAGCATTCATTCTTATTTTTTAATTTAGGCATGTCTTATGAACATTAATGTGTAATTCACAAATGACAGTGAATTGATATGTTCTCTCATTACAGTGTTTTTATGTTAGGTGGTTATGAAAGACTATTGATCTTTTCAGCCCCTTATGCTGACACATTGGGAGCTCTGGTAGCATAGTGGCTAAGGCACTTGATTGCTAACCAGAAGGCTGGCGGTTCAAACCCACCAGCCACTCCTCGGAAGGAAGGTTGGGTAATCCTACTTCCGTAGTGATACTGCCTCAGAAACCCAAGGAGGGGTCGCTATGAGTCAGGGCTGACTCGACCGCACATAACAACAACAACAACATGCTGACACATTGTATTTACACACGATGCTTTCTTAAGATTGGAGGGAATTCTGGAATTACTGTTTTCTCCTAGACTTGTTTTATAAATTCTATACAAGGGAATTTGTATCGTAGTTGTGTATACTGAAGTCTGTTGGCTGAGAACTGCTTTTAGAAGTCAGGAGCAAAGTCTTTAGCACTCTACCATATCCTATGCTACAGTTCTTCCACTTCATTCCTTCCTGAACTCTCTATCACATCAGCTTTGTGAAGTTCCTTGATCACTTGTACTGTTCATAGCCTATTAGGTAGTCAAGAAACATAGGCAATACAATGATGGGGCAAAAATGGTACCTAAATGTGGTGGTTATGTTTTTGTGTCAACTTGGCTGGGCCTGGTTGAGTGGCTGCACAGCTGGTGGTAGTTATTCCCCATGATGAGACTGGCAATCAACTCCATGGTGGAATCTACTGTGAACAGCTGAGTAGCTGCCTTTGGGTATGTGGTCTGCTTCCTGTATATAAGCAGAAGCTTTGGGAATGGTCTCTAGACTATGGCATGCTTGGACCCTGCATGTAGCCGTGTCATTGCTCAGCAGCCTGCTGTGCTCTGACGACCTTGGGACTTACGATGGACTTAAGTTGATGGCCTGCCGTGTGGTTTCATAACATCGGGACTGTGCCTTTTTAC
>NW_006922372.1:546320-547001 GCF_000298275.1 Orycteropus afer afer | reverse complement strand
CCCCCTGAACTGTAAGAAAATAAACTCCTGTTTGTTAAAGCATCCCATTTGTGGTATATTTTCTTGTCAGAGCGGCACTAGGTAACCAGAACACTAAATAAGAGTTACTTGGTGAGGAGGACCCAAGAGGGCAAACTAGGCAGGTACACTATCCAGACCCTCTATAACAAAGACTCAAGAAACGAAGTGAAACAGGGAAGGATGACAGTCCTGGAACCCAGCACTTCAAAGGAAAGGATAAAGAAGTAGATCAAATACTGATAAGAGGAACAGACTGAATGAAAACAGTTAACAAGGAATGTAAATTGCCAACTGGCACAGCATGGCCATTTTGAATTATTTCAAGCAGTTTTCAGATCAGAGCAGGAACCAGATAACTGGCTCCACTTGCCTAGGACTGCACGAGCACCACATCACTGATTGGTAACAAGAGAGGTGTGACGTCCCTACTTACCTTGCACAATCTCCTGGTGACCAGAGGTGCAGTCCCTCTACCCCAAACCACCTGGCAGACAGTCAAACCCCACCACTGCCAGTTCTGTGCCATGTTCATTTTCTTTCTTTCTTTTTAGTTCTTCTCTTCCAACCCCCTTTTATTTTATTTTTTTATTAGGATTTGGGTGAAGATTTACAGAGTAAATTCACTTTTCATACAGCAGTTCACATATACTTTGTCTCATG
>NW_006922372.1:543321-545855 GCF_000298275.1 Orycteropus afer afer | reverse complement strand
CAAATAAAGTTTTCCTTCATATATAAACCTTCCCTTGACCCTCCATAACAACAAACTAATACTATATTTGTCCTTCTGTGATTGACTTATTTCACTCAGCAGAATGCCCTCCAAGTTCATCCACGTTATGTGGTGTTTTGCAGACTCTACATTATTCTTTAGTGCTGCATAACATTCCATTGTATGTATGTACCATAGCTTGGCCATCCACTCTTTCACTGATGGGCATGTAGGTTGTTTCTATCTTTTTGCTATTGTAAATAATGCTGCAATGAACATGGGTGTGCATACATCTGTTCCTGTCCTGGCTCTCACCTCTCTAGGATATATACCTAGTAGTGGGATTTCTGGGTCAAATGGTATTTCCATTTCCAACTTTCTAAGGAATCATCATACTGCTATCCACAACAGTGTATGAGAGTCCCAATTTCTCCACATTCCCGCCAGCATTTGTTATTTTCTGTCTTGTTGAATCTCGCCATCAGTGCTGGGGTGAGCTGGTATCTCATTGTTGTTTTGATTTGCGTATCTCTGATGACTAATAATTGTGAGCATCTCTTCATATATTTGCTGGCCACCTCAATATCCTCCTTGGTGAAGTGTCTATCCATGTCTTCTGCCCTTTTTTCAATCAGATTATTAATTCCTTTGCTCTTAAGGCATTGGAATTTTCTGTAAGTCTTAGAGATAAGTCCCTTGCCAGATATGTAATTATTGACAAGTATGAGTTTGTTGCTGTCATTTTTGTTATGTGCTTTTTCATGGTGTCCATTTCTTTATTCCATATAATTTTCTGTGCTGAGCTAATTTTGTTTTTGAATTGTGTTATCACTTTGTTGCTATTGTTTTAGTATTTGCTAAATATTTGTGCTGGTTCTCTTTTTTATTTTGATATGAAGGTGTATCATTTTTCTTTGAGGTTACCCTGTGATTTATAGTTTTCTTTCCAAGTTTCAACCCAAGGAGAGGTTGCTGAATTGGATCTGACTCCACACCAGTGTGTTCCCCCCCCTGCCAAGTTTAGAAAAGTCCGTTCTATCTTGTACTTGTCTTGACTTCCCTACCATTCAGAAGTTCTGTAACTATACAGTTTTTTCCCTCTTTTTGGTTTGTAGTTGTTCTCATTTGTCAATTGATGTCTCTGGTTCCCTGCTTAAAATCTTGTAGGCTTTGTTACTTTGGGTACTTCCATAGCTGTTTGGTTTTTGGGTTATGTCATCATGTGTGTTAATGGTTAGTTGTTCGCTGTTGTTTGTTCTCTGTCCAAAGAACTCCCTTTAGTATCTCTTGTAAGGTTAGTCTGGTTTCAACTAATTCCCTTAATTTCTGCTTATCTGGGAATGTCCTAATTTCACCATTATATTTGAGGGACAATTTTGCTGGGTACATAATTCTTGGTGGGAAATTTTTCTCTTTTAGGGTATTGTATATACCGTCCCCTTGTCTTCTCACCTGCATGGTTTCTGCCAAGAAATCTGAACTTAGTCTTATTGGTTGCCCCTTGTAGGGAACTTTTGTTTTTCCTGTGCTGCTTTCAGGATTGTTTCTTTGTCTTTGGTTTTGGTGAGTTTGATAATGATACATCTTGGTGATTTTCTTTTAGGATCTATCCTGTTTGGGGTTTGTCGGACTTCTTGAATGGATGTATTCTCATTATTCATCATACCAGGAAATTTCTCTTCCAACAAATCTTTGACCATTTTTACTGTGGTTTTATTTTTCTTTTCCTGCTCTGGAATTCTGATGACATGTAGGTTATTCCTTTTGATGGTATCCCACATGAACCTTATGCTTTCTTTATTTTGTTTTGATATTTTTTTCTGATTGATCACATTCTAAAGAAGTATTGAGATATTTGGCTTCAATCTCACTAATTCTTTCTTCCATTGATTCATTTCTACTTCTTTGCCCATTCAATGACTTACCTATTTCTGAAAATTTAGTATTAATCTTCTAGATTTCTATGCATAGATTTTGTTGTTATTGTTATGTACCATCGAGTCGGACCCGACTCATAGTGACCCCTCCTTGGGTTTCCAAGACAGTATCACTATGGAAGTAGATTGTCCAACCTTCCTTCCGAGAAGTGGCTGGTGGGTTTGAACCACCAGCCTTCTTGTTAGAAGTCAAGTCCCTTAGGCACTACACTACCAGAGCTCCCATAGATTTTGTATCATTTCTAATTTTTTTCATTTATTTTATCATTTTGTTCTTGTATTGTCTTTTGAAATTGTTCTAGGGTTTTCTCTGTGTTTTCCTCAATTTTGTTAGTGTTTTCTTTGATCTGGCTTTCAATTCATTGATGACACATAAATATAATTCTTTTGAATTCCTTATCAGGGAGTTCCAATGCTGTGTCTTCCTCAGGGATGTGTTTTCAATCTGTATCCTGGTCCCTTGTTTCTCCTGCTTTATCTTGCTTCTTTGTGTGCACTGTGATGCTCTGTTGTCTCTGAGGCATTATGACGTTTTTGTGTTTATATTTAATTGGTGATTGTATGTTGACGTGACTTGCCTACAATTTTTGTTTACTT
>NW_006922372.1:540414-543191 GCF_000298275.1 Orycteropus afer afer | reverse complement strand
CTGTCTCCTTTCCCATTGTCAGCCTCCCGTATATCCCTGCTGACCTTTGCAAATGGAGCTTATTTGTAGGTCCCTGGAACCTGAATGAGAATGCTTTCACTTTAAAATCCAAAATGTCTGCCGCTTACAAAGATTCAAAATGGCTGCATCCTCGGTCACTTTCAATATCCAAAATGGCCACCACTTGTAAACATTCAAAATGGCTTTGCCATCAGTCACTTTAAATATCTAAAATGGTTGCTGCTTATAAAGAATCAAAATGGCTGTACACTCTGGACAGCAGAAAATCCACAGTTTAGGTTTTCTCTCTCCTTTCTGTTTCCCTTCCTAGTCAAAGGCCACCAGTGCAGTCGTCCCTGCAGCCCTTGGCAACCAGGGCTGATCTTTAGGTCAATTCTCAGGTCGCAACATCACTTGGAAATATTCAGGTTGTTGGTCCCATCAGAATAGTTGACAGTCCACTGATCCATCCATCTCTGTACTCACTGTTTTCGTTCAGGTTTTTCCACTATTTGATGCCTAATCCATTTCTGTATACTTCATTTCAAGGCTCAGGGCTCCAGGATTATCTTCTGTATCTCTGTCAATTGGTTTCTCTTTTCTTTGTTGAAGAGGGTCTGTGTCATTTGTCTGCCTATTCTTCCATCTTACTGGAAGTGATATTTTTTCTTTTTAAAAATTTTCTATTTTTTTCCTTTTCCTTCTAGTTGTTTCCTCTTCCTCCACTTGTTTATATCTTCTTTCTTTTGTTTTTTCTTTCTCGTCCCTCTTCCTTTGTTGATCCCCTATATAAGATACCCTCTCTTCTCCTTTATGGTCAGCAGTGCCTAGTATATTCCTCCATGGATGGCGGTACACACTGCCCTAGTGTGAGCTCCACATTCCTGCTGCAGCTGTGTTTGGTGGCTAACACTTGTACCATTTTGTTTTGTTTTGTTTTCCTCTATTCCTTTCTTATCATTTCTCTTTCCCCCTTTTTTTCCTTCCTATCCCCTCCTTTTTCTTTTTGATTGGACTAAGCAGGTGCCACACCCCACCACCTCTGCATTCAGTAGCACCTCGACAACCCTACTTATTTGGTGGTGCACACTCAATGGAATAAGCACCACATTTCTGCTGCACTCATGTTTGATAGCTACCATTTACTCTAGAACTGTGCCACACAATTTTTTTTTCTTTTCCTTTCTTCTTAGGTTTCCCTTCTTCCCCATCTTGTTTTATTTCTCTTTTTTTTTCTTTCCTCTTCCTCCCTGTTTTTTGTTATTGCTTATTTCCTTTTTTTTCTCCAGGAATCAGGAGTCCACAACACTATCCAGCCATATCCACAACACCTGCTCCCCCACAGCTGGGCAAGTGCTCTGCTACTTTTTTGTTCTTTATGTTTCTTCCTCCTTTCCCTTTTTATTTTCTCCTTTCTTCTTCTTCTTTATTTTCATCCTCTTCCCTTTCCCTTTATGTCTTTTTTTCTTGGTTTAACCTCTCACTCCAGCAGCACTGGACCAACCACAGACAGCAGCCAACACCTGCCCAGCCATCCCTCAGCTGCTGTGCACAATAAGTGATCAGAAACTCACACCTAAACTCCCACCCACTACCTAATCCATCTGGAGAAAGATGGTGAGTGGACCAGAGTTTCAAAACTAGCAACCAGAGGAATATACCCACCCTGTCACCAGTTATTTTAAAATAAAATTGAATAATCAGAGTTAGGCAAATGAACATACAATGAATAAATTAATGCAATAACACTATAATGTTTCAGAGACAACAGATAACTTCAAATCACACAGAAAAACAGTAAAAGATGGCTCAAACAAATAAAAACAGGGCCAAAAAATCTTCCAGAGGATGAAATACTACCATAACTACCTGATAAGAAAATCAAAAGAATTATATTTGGGTACCTTCAAGGGATTGAAGGAGCTCTGGTTGTGCAGTACCTAAGACATTTGACTACTAAAGGTTGGTGATTCAAACTACTAGAAGATTCAAACCACTACTAGAAGGTTGGTGATTCTAACCCATCAGCCACTCTGCAGAAGGAAGATGAGGCAACAGATTTACCATCTTGGAAACCCAGTGGGGGTTGCTATGAGTCAGAATTGACTTGATGGCAGTGGGTTTGAGTTTGTTGGTTTTCAACAGATTTAGAGAACGTTCAAAGAAAATACAGACAAAATCAAAGAAAACACAGGCAAAACTAGAAGAATTCATTAAAACTATACAATTGACAAAATGAGTAGAAAATTAGAAGCCAAAAAAAATCAAGATTAATATTAAAACTTCAGTAGAATTGAATCAATGGAAGACAAAATTAGTGATATTGAAGGCCAAGCTCTCTCTTTTTTTAAAATAGTGTTTTATATGAAAGTTTACAGAGCCGAGTATGTTTTACATTCAACATTTTATGTACATTTAGTTTCATTCACCATTTACCATACACAACCCTAGCCCAGTCTCCTCCCCTCCTTGCCCAGTAAACCCCTTTCCTCCTGGGCCCCTCATAGTTATGCACTCCTGTGTGTCCTGCATTTCCTACATGCAAATGTTGCCTCTCTGGTGCCTTGCTCCAAGAGATGCATCTCCATTGGTTATGCATCTCTTGGAGCATCACTCTGGGTTGAGTGGTCTGCATGTACATCTTGTTTACTATTGGGCTGAGAGCCAGCCCCTGGGAGTGAGTTTTGTTCCAGGCCTAAACAGTATCCCAGGGCCATAGTATTGGGGATCTCACCAGACTCCATCCAACCAGTAATTCTGATCATTAATGTGTTTTT
>NW_006922372.1:538559-540314 GCF_000298275.1 Orycteropus afer afer | reverse complement strand
CCACTCTATCCAGGATCTCCAGTTTTGATCCTTTCCTGAGTGGTTGGCATTGGTTGCCAGTCATCATCTAGTTCTTCTGGTCTTGAGGGCCTTCATGTCCAAGGGCTGATTGCTTCCAAATGCCCTTGGTTTTTTGCACTCTTCTTTGCTTCTGACAATAGGAGACCATTAGCTGCATCTTAAATGGCTGCTTGAAAGCTTTTAAGATCCCAGTCACTACTCGTGAATGTAGGATGAGTAACAAGACTTTTATGTATTTTGTTGTTCCATTTGAGTCTGGTGTCCCCCAGTACTATGGTCCTGAGTCAGTAGATCCATTGGCTATCTCTCCCACAGTGTCTGGCTGTCTGTGAGGGATTACCCTATGTCCATCTTCTGTTGTTTTTGTAAGGATTACAGGTATTTTGTATCAGTGGTATCTGTGCATTATTAGCCCCTGCTGAATCCTTAGTCTAGAGTATAATCCTGTTGACTGAACCCCATCTGATCTAGGATGTCTATGTGTTTATCTGTAGCCTGGTGTTTGATGTTAATGGTAATAGAGTATTGTGGATATACTGGTTGTTATTTGCATCTGTTGTTTGTATCTTAAGTGCAAAATTCGATGTCCTCCCTTTCCCCAATGTTATTTTGATGGTCACAGACTCTTTCCATTCCATCCCTCCCCATACCCACGTCAGCATGTGGCCCCCAACTAGCCTGAAATTATCTGCTCCCTTTCCCTTCCCTCCCCGGTAACCTACAAAGTGAGTACCCTTTATTAAGCAAACCCTTCCTTCTCTTTTTACAGTAATGGACTCATACAGCATTTGTCCTTCTGCAGTTTACTTATTTCACTCAGCATAATGTTGTCCAGGCTCATCCATGTTGTGAGATGATTCACGTGTCCTTCATTGTTCTTTAATGTAGCACAGAATTCCGTTGTGTGAATGTAACATAATTTGGTTATCCATTCATCTGTTGATGGACATTTAGGTTGTTTCCATCTCTTTGTATAGTGAATTGTGCTGTGATGAACATAGTTGTGCATATGTTTGTTTCATGCCCTTCCTCACACCTCTTTAGGATATATTCCTAGTAATAGAATTTATGGGTCAAATGGTATTTCTATTTTCAGTTTTCTAAGGAAACACCATACCATTTGCCACAATGATTGTACCATTTTACAATCCCACCAGCAGTGCACAACAATTCCAATCTCTCCGCAACCTCGCCAGCATTTGTTATTTTCTGTCCTGTTGATCTTTGCTATTATTGCTGGGGTGAGATGATCTCTCATCGTTGTTGTGATTTGCATCTCTCTAATGAGTAAAGATTGCAGGCAATTCCTCATGTATTTGTTGGTGCCAGCATATTGTCGTTAGTGAAGTGTCTGTTTAAGTCTTTTGCCCACTTTTGAATTTGGTTATTTGTGTTTTTAATGTTGAGGTGTTGAAGTTTTCTATAGAGTTTGGAGATACGTCCTTTGTCAGATATGTAATAGGCAAACATTTTCTCCCAATCTGTAGGTTCTCTTTTGACCCTTTTGATGAAGTCTTTCAATGCACATAAGAATTTAATTTTTAAAAGTTCCCAGTCATCTAGCTTCTCTTCTACCTCTTGTGCATTCTGGGTTATGTTTGATAGTCTATTTATGCTGTAAATTAGGGCTCCTAGATTTGCCCCTATTTTATCTTTGATGAATTTTATAGTTTGGGTTTTACATTTAAGTCTTGATCCAACTTGAGTTTGTTTTTGTGTATGGAATGAGGTATG
>NW_006922372.1:536139-538014 GCF_000298275.1 Orycteropus afer afer | reverse complement strand
CGAACCCGACTCATAGCAACCCCTCCTTGGGTTTCCGAGGCAGTATCACTACGGAAGTAGATTGCCCAATCTTCCTTCCGAGGAGTGCCTGGTGGGTTTGAACCACCAGCCTTCTGGGTAGCAGTCAAGTGCCTTAGCCACTATCCTACCAGAGCTCCCAACTTTTTAGTAGCTATTGTAAATTATATTGTTTCCCTTATTTCTTTATCAGCGTTCTCTTTGTTGGTGTAGAGGAATCCATCTGATTTTTGTATATTGACCTTGTATCCTGCCACTTTGCTGAACCTCTCTGCTAGTTTCAGTAGTTTTTTTTTTGTTGAGTGTCTTGGGTTTTCTATGTACAGGATCATATCGTCCACAAAATAGAGATAGTTTTACTTCCTCTTCCCAATTTGTATGCCTTTTGTTTCTCTTTCTTGGCTTATTACTCTGGCCAGGACTTCCAATACAATGTTAAATAGAAATGGTGATAGAGGGCATCCCTGCCTGGTTCTCATTCGTAAGGGTAATGCCTTGAGTCTTTCTCCATTAATAATGATGTTGGCCATTGGCTTTACATATATTCTCTTTATTATGTTGAGGTATTTCCCTTCTATCTCTATTTTGGTGAGAGTTCTGAACAGGAACAGGTGTTGGATTTTATCAAATGATGAAGGTCAATCTCTTAATACTAAATTGTTACAGGAACAATGAGAAAAAAGACCCAAAAAAGAAAAATGAAAGAAAGAAAAAAGCCTAAGAATTATGTGGAACGACGTAAAAAATAACTAATAAGCACACAAGAATCGTTAGAATTCCAGAAAAAGAGGAAAAAAACAAGAAAAAAAAAAAAAAAAGAACACTAAGAAAATTGTACAAGGTTTGTTGGAAGAATCCTGATTCCATAGCCAGGATTTTGTTGAACATTTTTACATCTATATTCATGAGGGATATTGGTCTATAATTTTCTTTTGCAGTGATATCATTGCTTGGTTTTGGTATCAAGATTATGCTTGCTTCATAAAATATATTTGTAAATAGTCCATCTTTTCTATGTTGTATAATAGTTTTTGTAGAATTAGTGTCATTTCTACTTTGAATGGTTGGTAGAATACACCAGTGAATCTCTCTGGGCCAGGACTTTGCTGTTTGGTTGGTTTAGGGAGTTTCTTTTATGAACAGTGCAGTTTTCTCTATTGTGGTGGATCTGTTCAAGTTTTCTACCTCAAATTGTGTTAGTTTGGGTAGGTAGTGTATTTGTAGAATTTTTCCATTTCTTTTAATATTCAAATTTGTCAGTGTACAGTTCTTCATGTTTTGTTATTATCCCTTTTTATTTCAATTGGTGCTGTTGTGACATATCCTGTTTCATTTCTCATTCATGTTATCTACACACCTTCTCCTTCTTTTGTTAAACTTGTCAATGTTTGTTAATTTTATTGTTTTCAAGAACCAAGTTCTAGTCTTCCTGATTTTTTTCTATTGTCTATTTATTTATTTCATTTATTTCTGCTTGAATCTTTATTATTTCCTTTCTTCTGGTGATTATAGGCTTTTTGTGCTGTTCTTTTTCTAGTTATTGGAGATGCTGGGTTAAGGTGTAGATTTTCCTTCTTTTTTGATGTGTGCATTTATTGCTATAAATGCCTTTTGGTCTCTGACTTTGCTGCATACTTTTTTTTTTTTTTTTACTGCTAACCAGAAGCCTGATGTTTCAAACCTAACAACCACTCCTCAGAAGGAAGATTGGGCAATCTACTTCCATAGAGACATCACCATGGAAACCCAAGGAGGAGTTTCTATGAGTCAAATTGACTCGCTGGCAGTGAGTTTAGTTTTGGTTTGATTCAAAGAATATTTTTTATTTCATTTTTTTCTTATACTACCCAGTAGTTT
>NW_006922372.1:531447-535919 GCF_000298275.1 Orycteropus afer afer | reverse complement strand
TTCCTTGATCATCTTGTAGTTTATTCCTAATTTTAAAGCATTTTGATATAAGAAAAACCCAGTAGTCACTGTGTGTCTGTCATTGTACCAATACTAGGCAAGTTGGACAATCTACTTCCGTAGTGATACCGCCTTGGAAACCAAGGAGTTGGATCCAACTCGACGGCAGTGAGGTTTTTTTTTTTTTGGTTTGGTTTGATATAAGAAGATGCTTTGTAGTATTTCGATGTTTTTAAATGTATTGAGGCTTGCTTTGTGTCCTATCATGTGGTCTATTCTGGAGAATGTTTAAGTGCACTGGAAAAGAATGTATGTTGAGTGGAGTGTTCTGTATACATCTATGAATTCTAGTTGGTTGATTGTGTAGCTTGGATATTCTGTATCTTTGATTAATTTCTTTCTAGTTGTTCTGTTCTTCATTTAAAATGATGTATTAAGATCTAGTGTTATTGTGGAATGGAGTTTTTTATTTTCCTTTTCAATTCTGTTGAAGTTTGATTTATGTGTTTTGGGGCTCTTTCATTGTGTGTGTAGGTATTTATAATGCTCATGTCCTCTTATTTAATTGACCCTCTAATCCCAATATAATGTCCTTCCTTGTCTCTTTTGCTGTTTTTTCCCTTGAAGTCTGTTTTATCATGAATTAACATCGCCTCTCCTACTCTTTTTTTGATTGCCATTTGCTTAATATATGTTTTTCCCGCCTTTGATTTTTTTTTTTTTTTTTGGCTTATTTTTGTCTTTGTGTCTAAAGTCTGTCTCTTGTAGACTGCATATTGATGGTCATGTTTTCTTATCCATTCTCCTACTCTCTGTCTCTTGACTGCTATTTTAATCTATTTACATTTAGTGTAATTATAGATAGGTATGAATTTACTGCTGTCATTTTGCTGTATTTTTCTGTGTGTGTGTGTGTGTAATACTGATGATTTCTTTGCTCAATGTATTCTTCGGTGCTTAGTTCATTTTGTTTATGGATTTTCTTATTATTTCTTTCATTGGTATTGTTTTAGTGTTCACTGAATCTTTATTATTTTCTTTTTTATTTTGGTGAGAAGGTTTATTTATTTTCTTTGAGATTACCCTCTGCTTTATTATCTTCACAAGCTTAGAATGGTCCATTCTATCTTTATGTTGTCTTGACTTCCTTTCCATTTAAAGTTCTGCAACAATATCATTTATTTCTTCTTTTTGCTTCATACTTGTTGTCATTTACAAATTGATTCCCTATTGGTTCCCTATTTTCAGTCTTGTGAGTTTACTGTATTTTTGATACTTTTATATCTGGTTTGATTTCCAGATGATGTTGTCTTTTGTTTTAATCTCAGGTTGTTGTCTGCCATTGTTGGTTCTCTGTCTGAAGGACTCCCTATAGCATTTCTTGTAAGGTTGGTCTGACTTTTACAATTTCTATTCATTTCTGTTTATCTGTGCTCTAATGTTCTTCTTTATCCTTTCCTTCAAAGCTCTGGGTTCTAGTAATATATCTGTATCCATTTCACTTGGTTTCTCAGAAAAGACCAAATTGCTGAGCTAGTGTCTAGAGTGTTATTAAAAACTTTAAAATCTTACAAAAACTATTAAAAAGACATTTACAAGATATTTTTCCTTTTAAGCACTAAAACGACTATATTCTGAGTGAGGCTTTTCTGTTTATTTGAAAAAAAAATCACATCAATCTAGACAATTAAATATGTTATTTGTCCTCTTAGCCTATGGAAAAATTAGTGGAGTAAGAGTATAAGGTAGTAATTTGGCCAGTAGCTCCTAAAACTGGCCAAAGAAGGTTTCAGCCAATGCTTATTTTTTTTTCCAATATATTTATTGTAGCAAGCAGAGGTATTCACAATCATGTCATAGATTTTTAGTGCTGCTCTTATACAACTATAACAGGCATTCAGTACTTATTGGCTATTGGTGTATATGGTGTTTCTGCAGATGAATGTATTTTTTTCCAAGATAACCTAATCTAATATTTATTTCCATCTTATTCTTATATCTCCTCAGTTTATTCAAAAGGTCCAAGCTACTATTTTCTAGTGTCAGACTAGATAAAAGCTACTAGAAATCCAATAAATGTCATTGTCACTTTTTCTTTGCCTTTACTCTCAAAGGATCAACTTGTCACTTTGCTGACAGCTATCAGAGCACTTCATGCTTCATTGAAGAGTCATAGAATATTTCCAAATAGCCAACTAATTAGCACAAAGTAGGACTTCAGTAATCTCTCACTCTCTATGTGTTCTGACTGTGGCTTATTGAATATTCCAAACTTGAAGGACTCTCTGAAATAATGGATAAAGACCACGGGGAATTGAGAGATAGATGGTAATTGGTCAGCTCTGAAGGAATGAAACATGGCTGAAAGCAAAGTACAATGTTGTAAAAACTCAGGATTATCTGTGTCAGAATGACTTTGCTAACTATTTGTAGGTCATTAAATGTCAGAGCTGCAAGGAACCTCAGAGATCATGTAGTTAGGCCCCAAATTTTGCCAGTAAGGGTAAGAGAGTCCTCAGAAGGCGAAAGGGACATGCCCAAAGTCAATCAGCTCTTCCCAGCTTTCCAGACACCAGCTTGCTTTTGTTTGCATGACCTTTATGTAATCAGTTTTCAGTTATTGGAGACCTCACTACTGGCTCAGTGATCATTTGGATAATCCAAAATGACATGCAAATTAGCCATCATTTACAGTAGTGAGCTTGTGATGTGTGTTTCTACTGACATTCCAATGTGTCTGAGTAAATCTGAGCATTCACAACACTTCAAATGAAATAGAAAAGCTACCCTAAAACTCTGATTCAGGAAAATCTAGAAAGTGGACCAGCCTTACTAAATGGAGAATAGCAAATGGTGGTATACAATCGAGGACATGTTAATCTCAGCAGTTTTGTTGATTCACATTTTTTTCTGGGCCCCAGCCAGATTATGAGGGAATGCAATGGAAAGGAGAAAGCCAGACCTTTTGCAAAAGAACATATATATCTTCCTTCCTTCTTTTCTTCCTTTTTTTTTTTCTTCCCTTTTCCTTGATAGAAACAGGGACATCTGTTTTGTCTTCTATATAAAAATGTTGGAGACTGACTGTCATCAGGCCAGACAATAAATGGAAGACATATTGGAACCCAGGGAGATAGAGGTGGAGGGAGGAAGAGGAGTAGTAAGCAATAGGAATAAAGGGCTGAAATTGTCAGAAGGAGCCAATTAAATGGCTCAGTAAATACCCTGGATTTGAAAACTGCTACATTGAGTTATAGACAAAGGGATTTTCAACCAAATGGAGTTTAATTTCCTGATCCACACCTGTCTGGACTCTGTAATTGTTCTGGATACTTGTACTTTGCTAGTTTGTTTTCTGTGAATCTTCACATTTGTACTAAATTCACATTATTACACACAACATATCTGTCTTGAGGGAGATGCTGCTGGGGACTCGGAAGGGACAAAAGTTAGAAAAATAGGCATGAGTAGACAGCCCTAGGCTCTACTCCAAGAAAGAGTCCCTGTAAAGGCTCAAATATTGACAATCCAAGTGCAATAGAGAATGCAAAAAGCCTGAGCATTTGCTGTAGCAATAATTAAACATTTTGTCTTAAAAGATTCCCAGCTTTCATCTTCTGCCCTAGAGTAAACAGAAACCTTGTTGATGTAACAGAAGGGCTTAATTCTTTTACTCATCCACCCACTCCCCCTGCCATCATAGTTTATTCTGACTCATAGAAACCCTATAGAACAGAGTAGAACTGCCCCATAGGGTTTCCAAGGGTGTAAATATTTATGAAGCAGACTGCCTCACCTTCACCCTGTGGAGCAGCTGGTGAGTTGGAACCACCGACTTTCTGGTTAGCAGACAAATATCTTATCCACTACACTACCAGAGGGCCTTTAATTAACCCAAGGTGGGGAATATTTGCTATGGGTAACAGTAATACAGATAATTGAGTTGTATGAATGAAAAAAAAATGGGTAGAGTGAATTAATACTAATGTACACCAACAGAGAGAATCTATTAGCATGCATTAGTCAGACTCTCATTTGTAGCTCTTTGTTAGCCTAAAGATGCCACTTCAAATGGTTAATATGTGTTGAAAGTCCTGCCTAATGCTGGAGACCTTCCATGGATGCCAAAGGAATTAGTAACTCAAATAGAACTTTTAAAATTCAAATCCAGCACTTTTTTTTTTTTTTACTATTTTTTGTGGGGCGTCAGTAAGCAGTAGTGACTGTGAAGTTATAATGACAACAGTGGAAATAAGAGTGTGATACTAATTAAATTGCTAAAAGTTCCATTTACTAATATAGGCTTATTTTATCTTGAGTGGTGGCCCAGGTACCAGAAAGGTATATGTATATGTATATCTTTGTTCCGGTATCTGGGCCACCACTCAAGGTACTATTAGTTGCCTAACCTATGATTTGTTGGGTAAAGATTAATTTTTAAAAAACTATTGGGTTAGCAGCAATACATTTAA
>NW_006922372.1:527471-531347 GCF_000298275.1 Orycteropus afer afer | reverse complement strand
CCTGAATTAACATTTTTCTCTGCACTCAGGATGTCTCATTTGCCAGATTGCAGTTGAGCAGTCCATCTCAAAGCTCAGCAAACTGAGTAAAGCTAACTTCCATGGTGTGGGGATGGACTGGGGGGATGCTATGAAAGACTAAGAAAAAGAAGGGTACCAGAGTAGAGGTACATGTAAAAACACACATAGTGGAGGCCAGCTGGTAGTTGGCCTACTTAGAATAAACCTTTCCCTAAGGATTGTATTGTTTAAATCACCCTCACCACCTCTCCCATCCCAAAAATCCCTTCTGAATTAGACTTATCTTTACTTAACTGTCTCAGTGGGATATAAACTTTAGACTGTGACCCAACCCTTTGGTGAGGAGCTATGTGCGCCTAGTTTATTTCTGTAATCACTTAGCATGTTGTACTCTGCATAATAGGAACTTACTAAATAGTTGAGAAATAAATTAATGAATGGATGTGACCAGTAATCATGGATGGGATTGATGTTCCAGAAAGCAGAACTCACCTTAGTGGTAGAAGGAATGTTACATATAAAATTAGCCATAAGCAAGACTCTTGGGAATATTCTGCTTTGCTTTGGTTTTACCTACCTCAGCAGCTCTTTATTTCTACTTTTGCTATCAATGCCCCCAGACTGACTACCTTCTTACCAGGATTGCCCTGGTCAATGGAAATTTTGTAGGCTGCAGTGGAATAATTAACACTCATATGCCCAGCTTTTGGTTAGTGTCTACTGTGTGCCAGACACTAGATTCACCACTCTAGACACTTGTTGAAGATATGTAGATAAACAAGCAGTAACTATGTATATATCTTGTGTCTTTTGAATTTGCAATTCCACTCACAGAATGTTGAACTGGAAGCCATCTACAATATCTGCAGATTCAACCCACTTGTTATAATGATCAGAACTCATATTTTTTGAGCCAATTTATACACTAATAACCCTATGAGGGAAGCACTCTTATTATCTACATTTCACATATGAGGTAAATGGCACACAGAGGTGTTACGTAACATGCTGAAGATCACATAGTTAGGAAGTAGTAAAACCAAGATTCAAACTCATTTTTGTCAGATTCCAAAACATACCCAAAGATAGGAAAGGATTACCAGAGGTCATTTTGCTGGAGACTAGCTGCAGCTCTGGTGGCATAGTAGATAAGACATTTGGCTGCTAACCATAAGGTTAGACAGCTGTCTCTTGATTCAAACTCACCAGCAGTTCCAAACCTGCCAGCAGCTCCGAGGAAGGAAGATGGAGCAATCTACTTCCATAAAGTTTTACAGCCTCAAAAACCCAATAGGTGTCGCTATGAGTTGGAATTAACTCAATGGCAGTGAGTTTGAATTTGGTTTGAGCTCTTCTGGTTTTATTTTGTGTGCTTTTTTGTTTGTTGGTTTATTATTTGCTATGCCATGCTGCTACGTTAGCCCACACTGTGGAGTTCCTTCCAAGTGTCATTTTCTTATTTGCTTCTCTTCGCATATGGACTATTCACTACTCCAGTGCAAAGACTGCATTATTTCTGTTGCCGTCTTCCTCAAAGGTTTATCCAAGCTTTTGCCTTTAGTATATAATGGCCTTTGCTCAGCTCTTTAGCTATCCCTAGAGCTACCTGGAGCCATCCCCTAGTATAACTTGTCACTCAGAGATTGGGAGGAGACAGGAAGGAGAATATAATGGAAGGAGTCACCTCACCCCTGCTTTCTATTTTATTCTCTGCAACACAGATTGAAGATGGAGGCAAGGCAGACTTGTCCCAGAAGATGAGAACTGGTGATGAGCTGGTGAATATTAATGGCACTCCATTGTATGGCTCCCGCCAAGAGGCCCTCATCCTCATCAAAGGCTCCTTCCGGATCCTAAAACTGATTGTCAGGAGGTAAGGTGCAGAAAGATCTGCTATAAGGTGCAGAGGCTGCTGAAACCACTTGGTTGGTGGTAAAGCCTCAAGAAAGTTCTGTCTGTCAGTACCATCAAGGAAAAAGGTGTTTCATGTGAAGAGAATTTTTCAGATCACTGAAGCAGAATGGCATAGGAGAAAAGGTCTTTGATTCAAATTCTGGCACAGCCACACAGTAGCCATGTCACTATGGATAAATTTATTTTATCTCTGCAAGACTTTATCTACTATTGAGGGGACTAAGTGACTCAATTCACACCAAGGGCTACATAATCCAGCTTTTTTGTCTCTTCCTTCATAATGCACTGCCACTGCTCAACCATATATCAGTGGATATTTGATAGTGCCTGAGGCGTTTGACTGCTAACTAGAAGGCTGGAAGTTCAAACCCATCAGCCACTCCTCAGAAGGAAGATAGGGCAATCTACTTCCGCAGCAATACTGCCTCGGAAACCCAAGGAGGGGTCGCTATGAGTTGGATCCGATTCGACGGCAGTAAGTTTGGTTTTTAGTTGGTACTACCAGCCATGCTAGGTACTCTGTGGGCTGTGGCAAACTCTTAGATAGAAACCCTGCCCTTGAAGAATGTAATGTCTGACAGGAGAGAAAAGACACACATGTGACACATGTGACATGTTAGTTAGCAATACACTTTTTAAAAAAGCAATAAAGGAGACTTCACAGGGTAATGTGTTCAGAGTAAGGGAGAGTAATTGCTATTAGAGTTTAAGAGAAAAAGGCATCACTTCAGAAGGGATTGATTGGGTAAGACTCCACAGAGGAAGTGGAATTTGAACTAAAGGTAGGTAGAATTCAAATAATAAACCAACAGAAAGGGGAAGGCATTCCAGGTAAGTGGAATACAAAGGAGATAAGGACAGATTTGAGTACAATCATTCTCCTCTTGCCAAAACACCCATCTGTTGGTGAGATTTCCATTTGGCTTCTCTTTCATTTTTTAAAACATTTTATTGTGGATATATATATACACACACACACACACACATATACTTACTCTTCTCGCTATCGTGGCCGGCAGGGTGGGTGGGCGGCCTTGCCGCCTCAGGCCTCCATGGTGGGTCTAGCCTGCAGCTGCGGTGGGCCGCGCCTGTCTATGCTCTGTCTGAGCATGCCTTCCCGCAACCCCCATGTCAGGTACACCCTGGCCCACATTCGCATGTTCTCTAGGAGCTCTGGTGGCATGGTCCCTAAGGCATTTGACTGCTAACCAGAAGACTGGGGGTTCAAACCCATTAGCCACTCCTTGGAAGGAAGATTGGGCAATCTACTTCCATAGTGATACTGCCTCCAAAACCCAAGGAGGGGTCACTGTGAGTTAAATCCACTCCACAGCAGTGAGTTTGGTTTTATATATGTATATGTATAGGTATATGTATAGGTATATGTATAAGTATATGTATAGGTATATGTATAGGTATATGTGTGTGTATGTGTGTGTGTGTGTGTGTGTATTATATGCCAAGTAATATAAATTTATAGTTAGATTTGATATGTTTGTTCTCGTGAATCATGTAGGACATAATGACTGAAGTTAAAACCGAAAATACTATAAACTAGTCCTTTTATTTGACAGTGCTATTACTTTTACTGGAGATCTGTCTTTACATATGGCATTTGAGTTACTGATGTTCTTTCAGTTCTCTTGAAGAACTTCCTTTAGCCTTTCTTGTAAGGTAGGTCTAGTAGTCACAAACTCCCTGAGCTTTTGTATATTGAAGGATGCTTACATTTTACATTATTATTTTTTTTTTTTATTTTTATTGTGATTTGGGTGAAAGTTTACAGAGCAAATTCGCTTTCTATACAGCAGCTCACATACACTTTTTCTCAGGACATTGACTGTAATTTACCACAATGCAACAGCTCTCCTCTCATTTCTTCCCCATAGTTAGCTCTTCCCTGTGTCCTTCCCTACCATGCACTCCTGCCCCCCCCCAAAC
>NW_006922372.1:523823-525615 GCF_000298275.1 Orycteropus afer afer | reverse complement strand
TCTACTATATACGTGGGAATTCTTACAGAACATATGAATATACTTGTAAAAATATTGTCTGCCAACTCCATACATGGTCATGGGCACACTCCCTTCTGCATAGACATACCTAATAGTTCAGCCTGTCCACCCATCTATCCACCCATAGATCAATGTTTGCCTTCACTGACAATGCAGTACTGTGTAAGCAAAAGGGTCCATCTTTGTTGTCTGTACCTCCCATGCACCTCTCTAGGTCTTCCTTTTCCTCAATACCACTGTGTTGATCATTCACATTTAGTATATTCCCTTCTCTTCATCCAAATCAGTACTTGTGTCTACCTATCTGACAGTGTTCCCTTCCCTCTCCTCACACCCCCGTTAACCAACAAAGAAAATTTCCTTCCATATATAAACCTTTCCTTAATTTTTTAGAATAATGGAGGAATAGAATATTTGTCCTTCTGTAATTGTCTTTTTTCACTCAGCATAATATCCTCCAAGTTCATCCATTTTATGAGGTATTTTGCAGATTCTATATTATTCTTTAGTGTTGCGTAGTATTCCATTGTGTGTATGTACCATAGTTTGCTTATCCGTTCTTCTGCTGATGGGCATGTAGATTGTTCACATCTTTTTTGCTATTGTAAATAGTGCTGCAATGAACATGGCTGGGCATATATCTGTTCTTGTCCTGGCTCTCACTCCTTTAGGATATATCACAAGCAATGGAATTACTGGGTCAAATGACATTTCTAATTCCAACTGTTTAAGGTATCGCCATACTGCTTTCCACAGTGGTTGTATCAGTTTACACTCCCAACATCAGTGTATGAGAGAACCAATCTCTCCACATCCTCACCAGTATTTGTTATTTTCTGTCTTATTGAACTTTGCTACTAGTGCTGGAGCAAAATGGTATCTCTCTAATGGCTAATGATTGTTGAGCATTTAGTCATATGTTTGTTGGTCACCTGAATATACTCTTTGGTGAAGTGTCTATTCATGTCTTTGCCCATTTTTAAATTGGATTATTTGTCTTTTTGTTGTTGAGGTATTGGAGTTTTCTATAAAATCTAGAGCAAATCCCTTGTCAGATATGTCATTGCCAAATATTTTTTTCACAATCTGTTGTTTGTATTTTGACATTTTTTTGGAGAAGTCTTTGGAAGCACATACAAATTTAATTTTTAGAAAGTCCCATGCATCTAGTTTATCTTCTGTTGTTTGTGCACTTCAGGTTATGCTTGATTTATGCCACATATTAGGGTCCCCTAGTTTTTCCTTGAGAAGCTTTATCATTTTAGATTTCACATTTAAGTCTTTGATCCATCTGGAGTTAATTTTTGTGTATGATGTGAGGTACAGATCTTGTTCCATTTTTCTGCAAATGGATATCCAGTTCTGCCAGCACCATTTGTTAAACAGACAATCTCTTCCCTATTTAATGGATTTTGGTCCTTTGTCAAAGATCATCTGACCATAGGTCGATGGATCTATTTCTGGGTTCTCAATTATAATCTATTAGTCTATGTGTCTCTCGTTGTACCAATACCAGGCAGGTTGGGCAATCTACTCGTAATGATACCACTTTGGAAACCCAAGGAGTGTTCTCTATGAGTCAGATCCGACTCTTGACAGCAGTGTGTTGCATTGCATTGTTTATAGTAGGTTTTAAGATGCAGGAGTTTTAGACTTCCTACTTTGTTCTTCTTCTTCAATAGTGCTTTGGTTACCTAAGGTATCTTTCCTTTCCATATAAAGTTAGTGATTATTTTTGCCATATCCTTAAAGAATGTTGATAGCATCTGGA
>NW_006922372.1:511361-512264 GCF_000298275.1 Orycteropus afer afer | reverse complement strand
ATATAGAATTCTGGTTGAAAATTCTTTCCTTCCAGCACTTTAAGTATGTCATTCCATGGCCATCTGGCTTCTAAGGTTTCTGAGGAGAAATATACATTTAATTTTATTCAGGATCCCACGTGTGTGACAATTTTCTTCTCTCTTTCTGCTTTCAGGATTCTTTCTTTATCATTAGTTTTCAGGAGTTTGATTAGAATATGTCTTAGTGTGGATCTCTTTGAGTTTATCTTACTTGAAGTTCATTGAACATCTTAGATATGCATATTTACGTCCATTTCCAAATTTGGAAAGTTTTCTGCCATTATTTCTTTAAGTATTTTTTCTCTTCCTTTCTCTCTCTCTCTTCCTCCTGGGATTCCCCTGATATGTATGTTTAGTCAATTGATGGTATACTACAATTTCATTAGCCTTTCCTCAGTTTTCTTGATTTTTTTTTTTCTTTTTGCTCTCAGGCTGAAAAATTTTGATTGCCTTAAACCATAGTTCCACAATTTTTTGTTCTGTCAGCTCACATCTTCTGTTCAATCCTTCCATTAGTTTTTTTCATTTAAGTACTATACTTTTCATCCCCAGTAATTCTTTTTTGCTCCTTTTTATAGTGTGTATCTCTTTATTAATAACCTCTCTCTTTTTTTTAACGTACTCTTTTCCTCATTTCCTTTAGATATTTGTACTTTCCTTTCATTTCTTTCCCCCATTTTCCTTCAGTTCTTTGAAGATGCTTAATACTATTATTTTAAATTCTTCTAGACTTTCTATTGCCCTGGCTTTCTTTTATTTACTCAGAAAAAAGTTATATGTATGTGTATGTGTGTGTATGTATATATATATAGAGAGAGAGACAGAGAGAGAGAGAGAGAGAGCGCTCTGGTAGCATAGTGTCTAAGGCACTTGACTGCTAAC
>NW_006922372.1:496442-511143 GCF_000298275.1 Orycteropus afer afer | reverse complement strand
ATATATATATTTGTTGTTAGTTGCCATCAAGGTGGCTCTGACTTATGGCAATCCCATATGTAACACAATGAAATGCTGCCCAGTCGCACACCATCCCAACGATCATTGGCATATTTGAGTCTGCTGTTGCAGCAACTATATAAATCCATTCCCTTGAGGGCCTCTTTCACTTTCACTGGTCTTCCATTTTACAATACATGATATTGACTTCCAGTGACTGATCTTTCTTGATGACATATCCAAAGTAACAATATTCTGTTGTGATCCATCTAATTTTCAGAATTAGGTCATTAAACCTTACTTCTTTCTCTGTATTCGTCCTGAAGGTTTGCTGAAAGCTGTTCATTATAGGTGACCCTGTTGGTATTTGAAATAACAGTGGCATGGCTTCCAACATCATAGCTACATGCAATCTATCATAGTATAACAAGCTGAAAGATGGAGACATATATATTTATATTTAATGGTTGAAAAATTAAAATATAATATTTCATATACTCTGAAAATTCAAATTTCAGTATCCATGTATAAACATTTATTGGAACAGAACCATACCTGTTTATTTATGCATTGTCTGTTTTCTACCACAACAGCAAAATGAAGTACAGTCATGCATTAATTAATGTCCATGATACACTCTGTGAAATATGATGTTATGTAATTTGGATGTTGTACGAACATCATATTGTAAGGCAGTCCCCAGATTATGAACAAGCTCTGTTCTGAAGTCTATCTTTAAGTCAGAAGAGTTAGGTATGGTTTGTATCTAACATCAGAGAGTCAGATATTTGTCTTAGAATATAGTATGTAGTGTGCCTCCTATACATAAAAAAAGATTAATGAAACACTCTCAGATACACTAAACATCTTTAACATAATACAATAATAATAATAATGTTGTGATGTGTATCAAAAAGTATTGCCTTTTTGTTATTACAAAGCATTGTTTGTATGTCAAATTTTTAATATAATATCCTTTATGGGATTTGGGACCACAGATGTCTATGTGGTTGGACGCTGCCCAAATGGACATTATGTAATGCATGACTATGGTTGTGACAGAGACTATATGACTCATAAAGCCTAAAATATTTATTATATGAACCTTTACAGAAAAAAAGGAAGAAGAAGCCAAAACCGGACTAGAAGAACCATGAGGGGAGGAGTTGCTCCTTATTCATTGTTGTATGCCCATACCTAGTGCGCTGTGTGGCCCACAGGAAAGACAGGATTTTTATTTTTATGTGTCCTAAAGTGAAGAAGTAGGAGATAATCTATAAATATGAGTAACTGGTCTACTAGATAAGTATTTTTTCATGGACACCTAAGTTGACATATAGTATTGCATTCAATCTCTTATGAGTTTGGTTATTTATGAAGCTATTTTTAAATAATTGATCAACTCTGAATACATTGATTTTTAAAAAATGAAAACTAGTTTTTATCCTGCAAATTTAGTGTCCAGATCTTGGACCAACATAAAAACTATGAAAAGGAACTGCCATATTGTGAGGCCTTGTACAGGCCACTTACCAACCTCATTAGCTGACCTCTCCCTGTTGTTGTCATAATGCTGCAGTCGTTTACAATTAAGTGGAAGAGGTTCTTGTTAGAATCATAGTTGTTCAATCACCAGTGATGTGAAATGCTTCGTGGATGTACCTAAACATTTGACACAATGTTAGAGAAGTCATAGAGAGGCAAGAGATTGGAAAATCAAAGTAATACTACTATAAAGGAGGTGTAGGTAAAGTATGGTTTTGGGGCCAAATCCAGTCTATCACTTGTTTTTGTAAATAAAGTTTTATTGGGATACAGGCATGCTCATTTCTTTCATTTATTTACGTGTTCTCTATGTCTGCTTTTGTGCCACAATGACAGAGTTGATTAATTACAACAGATACTCTGTGGTCCACAAAGCCTAAAATATTTACTACCTAGTTCTTTACAGAAAAAGTTGTGTCACCCCTGGTGTAAAGCATCCTCCAAAAAGAGTATCTTGAGACTCTATCTAAAGGTTCAAATGATTGAAAGGGAATCATCATAGTCTGGAAGTGACAATGAATCAGAAATAACAATGTTTAAAGTAACAATTATGATAGGTAAACAGATGAGTTCCTAAGATTCAATTATTGTTTTGAATTTGGGAAATAATGTTATAGGACAAAATTAATGATATTGTGTTCACAGAGGTATGTGTTTGCTTGATTGTTCCTTTCTATTTAAAAAAATGTTTATTGAGTAACTACTATAATCTAGACACTGAGCTAGCTGATGATGATGTTATAAAAGATAAGATAGATGCATTTCCTACCTTCATGGAGTTCATAGTTTTGTTTTGTTTGATCACGACTCTACCTCTACTAGCTGTGTGACTTTGAGCAAGTATATATAAAACCTCTCTTAGCCTTTCGTTTGCAAGTTAGTTGTAAGGATTAAATGAGATTGCATGTATGTGTGTGTTAAAGTCATTTAAAGAATACGCATTGAATGCCTGCTATATGATAAGGCTCTATTTCAGGTATTGGGGATGCTGCACCTAACATAAAAGATTGAAAACAAACAAACAAAAACTTGCCTCATGAAATTACACTTTAATTAAATATTTGACAGTGCTGGTGACGTAGTGCCTAAAGCATTTGACTGCTAACCAGATGGTTGGTGGTTCACACCCACCAGCCGCTTCTCAGAAGGAAGGTTGGGCAATCTACGTAGTGATAACTGCCTCAGAAACCCAAGAAGGGGTCGTTATGAGTCAGATCTGACTCCATGCCAGTGAATTTGGTTTTTGGATTGGAAAGCAGAGTAGCTATTTTGTAGCTGTTCTTTTCTTTTTCCTGAATAAATAAAAAGAAGGCAATACTTGTCCTTGTCTCCTTAAGGAGCTCTGGTGGTGGAGTGCCTAAGGCATTTGACTGCTAACCAGAAGGTTGGCAGTTCAAACTCACCAGACACTCCCCTGAAGGAAGACTGGGCCAATCTACTTCCGTAAAGATTGACCGCCTTGGAAACCCAAAGGGGGTCGCTATGAGTCGGAATCCACTTGGTGGTTGTGAGTTTTTGTTTTGGTTGCTTGTCCTTCAGTATTGATTTTAGCAAGGAGTACAATACTGGTTAAAACTTCATTACACAAATTACCTTTCAATGACGCATTTTTTAAAACATACTCAAGGTGTTATTGTCAATCACCTCGGACCTTAATGATTGTCAGTGAGAATAATCATTAAGTTGGATAGCTCAAGTTTCAATAAACATCTACTATCAAGTTGGTTTACTTCTCTTTTCCAAAGTCACCATTTACATCTTTACCTTTTCTATATTGTTCCTTGAGCTACAATGTTTTCTATACCTTTCAGCCAAACTCAAAACTGGTCATACTCCAAAGTCAAGCTCCAATCAAAGGAACATGTAATGTTAGAACTAAAACCAGTGAATTTGGTTTTTGGATTGGAAAGCAGAGTAGCTATACTCAGCAATCCCAATATATGTGTGAGAAAACTGAGACCCAGAACAAGGAAGGACTTTCCTAAGGTACACAGCTTGGAAATGGAACACTCACTGCCATCGAGTCAGATCTGACTCATAATGACCCCTCCTTGGGTTCCTGAGGCACTATCATTACAGAAGTAGATTACCCAACCTTCATTCCGAAGAGTGGCTGGTGGGTTTGAACAGCCAGACTTCTGGTTAGCAGTCAGATGCCTTAGGCAGAAAGATGGGACTAAAACCAGCAGTTTCTACTACCAAGTGTTGTTTCCACTATTTCTGTCACTGTTTTCTGTCTCCTCTAGGAAGCCTTCCTGCACTTGAGGGAAATGTCTTCTTCCTGCACCCAAAGTATGTTTGTGACTTCATCCTTTACTTTGTATTTCCCCTCTACTAGCTCTTCCACTTCCATGGGTTTCACCTTCTCCTGGGTGCAGATTTCTAGATATATTTTCCAGCTTGACTTTCTTCCTGAGCTTTAGACTGCCATTCCAAAATGAACAGTACCCCTCACCCCAACCTCCTGTTGTCTTAACATCTCTTTTTCTGTCCATGGAATCTTTTCCACCCCTGTAAGTCAAGTTCACAACTGTAGAATCTTGTTCAATTCCCTCTTTTACCCTCAACTATTCTCAAGTTCTTTCTGTGTTCTCTCAAGTGATTCTAATATCCACCTCATCTATTTCCTTTGCCTTCTTCTTGTTACTGCCAGGGACTCATTACTTGTTATCTGGATGTACTCCAATCCATTCTGTGCACTCCTGCCAAATTAATCTTCCTAAAGCACATCTCTGTATTTATTTCAATCAGCAACAATTGTGCTTCGGGTAAATATCATGAATTCTGAGATTTCTATTGTGCCATGAGGTGTCTTTTTTTTTTTTTTTCTAACTGTGCTAAGTCTGGGTTATGTCACTCTCTCCAAAAAAATTCCCCATTGCCTCAGAAATAAGGCCAAATACTTCATTGCATTATTTAAGATCCTGTATAGCTAGATGGTCCAAGGAGCCCTGGTGGCACATTGGTTAAGTGTTTGGCTGCTAACCAGAATGATAGCTGTTTGAATCCAACAGCCTCTCTGTGAGAGAAAGTTGTGGCAGTCTGCTTTCCTAAAGGTTTACAGCCTTGAAAACCCTCTGGGTCACTATCAGTTGGAATATACCTGATGATTGTGGATTTGGTTTTGGTTATAGATGGTCCAGGAGCCCTGGTGGGGCAGTGGTTAAAGTATTCTGCTGCTAACCAAAAGGTCAGTGATTGAACTCACCACCTGCTCCTTGTGAGAAAGATATGCCAGTCGCTTTCATAAAGACTTAACAGCCTTGGGAACCCTATGGGTCAATTCTACTCTGTCATATAGCGTCACTATGAGTTGGAATTCACTGCATGGCAGTAGGTTTATAGATGCTCCTAAATGATTTGTTTCCTTATCTTCTCTTTCCTGATGCTAAAAGGGATATTACCAAAAAATTTTTTCTCTTTTCTTAGACAGACTCAATTCTTTCATTATGTCCTGGACCTCATTCCCTTCTACTTCCTTAAGAAATCCTACTCCTTTAATTTCCACTCTTCTTTTTTCATATATTGTCAGCCTATTATCCTTCTATTTTCAATGGTTCTTCCCTCTTGAGTCTACAAACTAGGCCAGTTCTCTCCCATCATGAAAAGGAACTTTCTCAGACCTATGTTCTTTAGATAATTCTCTTTCTTTTTGATTTCATAGCTAAACTACTTTGAAAAATTGTCTACAGTCACTATTTCCAGTCTTCACCTTCCATTAAAAAGTACAACCCACAACAGTCTAACTTCTGTGCAGCTTAATATCTCTGAAGTGACTCTGGCCAAAGTCATTTAATATGCTAATTAGTTAAAACGGTGAAGGCTTTTCAGTTCTCACATTGTTTCACCTCTTGTTGAGCATTCCTTCCTTCTCAAAAGTTTCTCTTCCTTTGACTACAGTAAACCTATCTTTCTGTTGTTTTTTGTTTGCTTTTCTATGTATTTCTTTTGTTATTTCTCTTCCTCTACTTTAACTTTAATTAAAAAAAAAAACTGCCATCAAATTAATCCCAACTCATAGTTATCCCCATAGAATTTCCAAGGCTGTAAATCTTTATGGATGCAAACTACCTCATCTTTCTCCCACAAAGCGGCTTCTGGGTTTGAACCATCAACCTTTTGGTTGACAGTACAATGCTTTAACCACTATACCACTAGAGCACCTTTTAAGTTTAATAGTCTCCAGAATTCTTTGCAAGGCTCTCCTTTTCTCACACTACACGCTTCAATTACCAAAGAAGACGTTCAAATCTCTGATTCAATCCTAGATCACTCTCCTGTATATCCCACTTCTTTCTCCATGTGTATATCCCACAAGTGTCTCAACAATCTCACATATACATATTAATATACATATTAAACTCATTAACTTCACCACCAAATCTTGCTCCTTCTATGTACTACCATAAAAGTGAATAGTTTACTTTTGTGCTATAGGAAAAAGACTTCAGATTCAAACATATTATATTTTATTGTTAGGTACCATTGTTGTTGTTGTTGTTGTTTGCCGTTGAGTCGGCCCCGACTCATAGCGACCCCTCCTTGGGTTTCCGAGGCAGTATCACTACGGAAGTAGGATTGCCCAACCTTCCTTCCGAGGAGTGGCTGGTGGGTTTGAACCGCCTGCCTTCTGGTTAGCAGTCAAGTGCCTTAGCCACTATGCTACCAGAGCTCCCATAGAATCAGTGTTTTGGTTACCTAGTACCACTCTGACAGGATTCGACTTGACAGCACTGAAATTTTTTTGTTTGTTTGGAAATGTCCTAATTTCACCATCATATTTGAGGGACAGTTTTGCTAGTATATGATTCTTGGTTGGACATTTTTTTTTTCTTTCAGTGTTTTATATATACCATTCCATTGCCTTCTCACCTGCATGGTTCCTGCCAAGAAATCAGAGCTTAGTGTCATTGGTTGCCCTTTGTAGGTAACTTCATTTTTCCTGTGCTGCTTTCAGGATTCTTTTTTCCTCTTTGGTTTTGCTGAGTTTCATGATGATAGGTCTTGGTGATTTTCTTTTGGGGTCTATCCTTGTTCTAGTTACTTAGTGCTGCTCTAACAGAAATATACCACAAATTGGATGGCCTTATCAAACAGGAGTTTATTCTCTTGCAGTTTGGGAGGCTAGAAGTCCGAGTTCCAAGTGTCAGGCTCCAAGGGCTTGGTGAAAGCCCCTCGTCCTTGGGCTTCAGCTCTGCCTCTTGCTCCCAGCCCACGAAGCTAGAGGCATTTCTTCACTCAGGCAGCTACTGGCTGCTGAGGCTAATAAGCCCAAGGTCGACAAATAAAATGGCACAGTCCCGATGTTACCAAACCACATGGTAGGCCATTAACTCAAGTCCTTTGTAAGTCCCAAGGTCGGCAGAGCATGGCAGGCTGCTGAACAATGACACGGCTGCATACAGGGTCCAAGTGTGCCATAAGCTAGAGAGCATTCCCAAAGCTGCTGCTTATATATGGGAAGCAGACCACATACCCAAAGCTGCTTGTGGTAGACCCACCATGGAGATGATTGCAAGTCTCATCACGGGGAATAACTACCACCAGCTTCCCAGCCACTCAACCAGGCCCAGCCAAGTTGACACACAATCATAACCAGCACAATCCTGTTTGGGGTTCATTGGACTTACTGAATGGATATATTCTTATCTTTCATAATATCAGGGAAATTATCTTCCGACAAATCATGGACAATTTTCTCTGTGGTATTCTTTGTCTCTTCCTGTGCTGGAATTCTGATTTCACATAAGTTATTCCTTTTCATGGTATCCCACATGAACTTTAGGCTTTCTTCATTTTGTTTTGATTTTTTTTCTGATTGGTCCCTTTCCAAAGAAATATTGAAGTATTTGTCTTCAATCTTACTAATTCTGTCCTCTGTTGATGCAATTCTACTCTTTGCCCTTTCAATGTGTTATCTACTTCTGAGAATTTAGTATTAATCTTGTGTATTTGTATCTGTAGATTTTGAATCATTTCTAATTTTTCATTTATTTTGTCATTTTGGTCTTGTATTGTCTTCTGAAATTGTTCTAGGGTTTTGTCTGTGTTTTCCTCAATTTAGTCGGCGTTTTCCTTGATCTGTCTCTCAATCTGTTGAAGGTACCTAAATATAATTATTTTTAATTCCTTTTCAGGGAGTTCCAATGCTGCTTCTTCCTCAGGGGTATGTTCTGGGTCTGTACGTTGGTCCCTTGTTTCTTTATCTTGCTTCTTTGCATGGACTGTGATGGTCTGTTGTCTCCGAGACATTGTGGTGTTTGTGTGTTTATATTTAATTGGTGATTGTATGTTGGAGTGATTCACCCAAGATTTTCATTTTCTTTGTTTTGCTTGATGTATCTGAGTAAGCAGGGTACTGTGTTCCTCTGTTTGATGATTGGCAGCACTTATGCACTCACCACCTGACTCCTTTCCATTCGTCAGCCTCCTATATACTTGTGCTGTCTTTGGCAAGCAGAGCCTATTCTTAGGTCCCTGGAATCTGAATGAGAATGCCATCAGTTTAAATATCCAAAATGGCGCCTGCTTGTAAATATTCAAAATGGCTGTGCCCTCCAGACAGCCTAAAGTCCACAGCTCAGTTTGTCTCCTTTGCTGTTTCCCTTTTCAGTCATCAGCTACCATGCAGCAGTCCATGCAGCCCTTAGTAAGCAGGGCCAATTTTTAGGTTAATTTTTAGGCCCTAATACCACTTGGAAATATTCAGGCTCTCTGTGCCTTCAAGACAGCTGACAGTCTGCAGCTCTGTTTGTCTCCTTACTCACTGTTTTCATTCAGGTTTTTCTACTAGTTGTTGTTTAATCCACTTCTGTATCCTTCCTTTCAAAACTTAGAGCTCCAGGATTATCTTCTGTATCTGTGTCAACTTGTTTCTCTTTTCTTTGTTGAAGCTTTCCAAATTTTTAAAGAATTACCATACCAATTTCCACAGTGGTTATACCATTTTACAGTCTCACCAGCAGTGTATGAGAATCCCAATCTCTCCACATCTGCACCAGCATTTGTTATTTTCTGTCTTGTTGAATATTGCTATTAATGCAGGGGTGAGGTGGTATTTCATTACTCTTTTGATATGCATCTCTCTAATGGCTAATGATCATGAACATTTCTTCATCAGTTTGTTGGCTGCCTGAATATCAAGTATCTGTTCATGTATTCTGCACATTTTTTTATTGGATTGTTTGTCTTTCTGAGGTTGAGGTGTTGGAGTTTTCTATAAATTTTAGACATAAGTCATTTGTCATATGTTATTACTGAATATTTTTTCCCATTTTGTAGGTTGTTTTTCTACTCTTTTGGAAAAGTGTTTTGATGCACATAAGAATTTTAATTTTAAGAATGTCCCAATCATCTAGTTTATCTTCTGCGATTTCTGCATTTTGAGTTATGGTTGATAATTTATACCGTAAATTAGGACCTGTAAGTTTGGTCCTCTTTTTCATTTGGTGAACATTATAGTTTTAGGTTTCACATTTAAGTTTTTGATCCATTGGGAGTTAGTTTTTCTGTATGGTGTGAAGTATGGAACTTTTTCATTTTTCTGCAAATGGATACCCAGTTTTGCCAGCACAATTTGTTAAAAGACTATCTCTCCCCCATTTAATAGATTGCGGCCCCTTGTCAAAGATCAGCTGACCATAGGTGGATGAATCTATTTCTGGGTTCTCAATTCTATTCCACTGGTGAACATGTCTGTCATTGTACTAGTACCAGGCTATTTTGACTACTGTGGCTGTATAATAGGTTTTGAGAACTGGGAGCGTGACACTTCCTACTTTGTTGATCTTCAGTAGTGCTTTGCTTATCCATGGTCCGTTTCCTTTCCATATAAAATTAGTGATTGTTTTTTCCATGTCTTTAAAGAATGTTGATGGAATCTGGATTGGGATTGCATTCAATGTATTGATTGCTTTGGGTAGATTGACATTTTCACAATGTTCAGATTTCCTGTCCATGAGCATGGTATGTCCTTCCATGTATGTAGATCTCCTATAGTTTCTTTAAATAGTGTTTTGTAGTTTTCTTTGTATAGGTCTTTTGTGTTCCTGATAAGAATTATTCCCAAATATCTTATCCTTTTGGTAACTGTTATAAATGGTATTGATTTCCTTATTTCCTTTCAGAGACCTCATTGTTGGTAGGAATCCAACTGATTTTTGTATGTTGCTTCTGTATCCTACCAACAAGCTAAAACTTTCAATACGTTCCAATCATTTTCTTGCTGAGTCTTTTGAGTTTTCTTTGTATAGGATCATATAATCTGCAAATAAGGATAGTTTTACTTCTTCCTTATCAATTTGAATGCATTTTTTTTCCCTTTTGTGCCTTATTGCCCTGGCTAGGACTTCCAATACAATGTTGAATAGAAATGAAAATAGAGGGCACCCTTTCTGGTTCTTGTTTGCAAGGGAAATGGTTTCAGACTCTCCCCATTGAGAATAATTTTGGCTGTTGAAGTTGCATATATGCCCTTTATTGTGTTGAGGAATTTCTCATATGTTCATATTTTTCTGAGAGTTATTTTCAGGAATGAGTGTTGACTTTTACCAAATGCCTTTTCTGCATATATTGATATGATCATGTGATTCCTTTCCTATATTTTACTTATGTGATGGACATGTTGATTGTTTTCTAATCTTGAACCATCCTTAGATATCTGGTCTGAATCCAACTTGTTCATGATATATGATTTTTCTTATTTGTTGTTGGAGTCTATTGGCTAGGATTTTTTTGAAGATTTTTACACCTATATTCATGAGGTATATTGGTTTGTAGTTTTCCTTTCTAGTGGTGTCTTTGCCCAGTTTTAGTATCTTTATCATATTTCTTTGAAGTTACCATTATAGTAGTTAAGGTTATGTGTTAGGCTGGGTTCTCTAGACAAGCAAACCTGTAAGGCTTATATATATATATACATACAGAGAGAGAAATTTATCTTAGGAAAATGGCTCACACACTTATAGAAGCTGGCAAGTCCAAAGTTCTTGGATCAAACATGAAGCTGGAGGCTTTTCCTGATTCGTGCAGCTGCAGGGGCTAAGGAGCTCAAGGTTGGCAGGCAGTATACTGGATGTTGACTCCAATAAATGATGAATCCACGATCTTCAGGCTAAATGGTGGATTGTTCACTCACGGACAATTGTAAGCAGCACAACAGAATCCCGCTCCACAGAAGAATGTCTCTTTTCCCGGGATGTCCATAAATATGTTGGAAGCAGCCCACACCCCTAGGGAAACTCCCTTTCAATGGATTGGCTGCTCAGAACATATACATCCAATCCCATCATGGAAATAACCCACATCACAATTGCTTAAACCACACAGAATTGTGGTCCAGCCAAGTTGACACACAGCTCCAACTATTACAGTTCACCCCTTGTCAACTTACTTGTCAGTTGTACACATCTTCTTAACCGTATATAATCTCTAAATAAGGACAATTATAAAGTCATATTTGTGCCTAACATGATATGCTAACATGTGTACAACTGAAACACATTAACCTTATTTACATTTCACAGGTCATAACAGAAGGAAACAAAAATATTTGATGCACATATACAATGAAGAAATATAACAATCACAGTCCTCATTTCTGCAACTGGTCATGTGGTCATAACTGATACTCTGAACTACCTTCTTCTACCACCAATTCCTTATTTCCCTTGCCCTCAGCAAGCACCTCAGCTGGTCGTGGTTCTTTGCCTGGTGGGGTGACTGAAATCTTCATTCCTAATGGGTCTGGGCCATTAATAGTCATATCAGAATTGAGTTGCTGTAATTTTCCATTTAATTTAATCATAGGGCATGGGAGTATTAAGAGATGTCCTAAAGAATCTCCTGTATTCCAGACATATACTTCTTTACCTCCATTATGTGATGTCAATCCAATTACCCTTGGTAATCAGGATCTATCACACCTATAGTACAGTAATGCCCTTCTTTCTCTGTTGATCTAGAGGCATGAGGAGGCCAAAATGGCCAGGTGGCATTCTTATTTACCAGTTCAATGCAATCAGTACTGTGTCTCCAGGTGGGAGGGTTCCTCCCTTTGGGATTAAGATCTCCAGACCCACAGAGAATAGGGTAGCAGGGAATGGAAGCAAAATTCTTTTGAGTGTGTCACTAAGGGTAATAGTGAGTGGTACCACTCCTGTTTCTACCCTTGGTTCCTGGACCCATGAATGCTGGCTATTGGAGAAAGAGTGCCATATATTGGATACTGATTTAGAGCATATACAGCCTCCTGGAGAACATTACCCCAACTCTTAAAGGTATTACCACCTAGCTAGCACCATAATTGTGTTTTCAGTAGGCAATTCCATCATTCTACCAAGCCAGCTGCTTCAGGATGATAGGGAACATGGTAAGACCAGTGAATTCCATGAGCATAGGCTTGGTGCTGCACTTCATTTGCTATGAAGTGAGTCCCTTGATCTGAAGCAGTGCTGTGTGGGATACCATGATAGTGAATAAGGCATTCTATAAGTCCATGGCTGGTAGTTTTGGCAGAAGCATTGTGTGCAGGGAAGGCAAATCCATATCCAGAATAAGTATCTATTCCAGTAAGAACAAAATGCTGTCCTTTCCATGATGGAAGTGGTCCAGTGTAATCAACCTGCCACCAAGTTGCTGGCTGATCACCTTGAGGAGTGGTTCCATATTGCAGACTCATTGTTAGTCTCTGCTGCTGGCAGTTTGGGCACTCAGCAGTTGTAGTAGTCAAGTCAACCTTGGTAAGTGGAAGTCCATGTTGCTGAGCCCATGAATAACCTCCATCCCTGCCACCATGGCCACCTTTTTCATGAGCCCATTGAGCAATGACATGAGCATCTGGGGGAAAAGGATGGCAGTTTCCACTGAACACGTCATCCTGTCCACCTGATTGTTAAAGTCCTCTCCTGCCAAGGTCACCTTTTGGTGGGCATTCACATTAGACACACATATCTTTACTGCTTTGGCCCATTTAGACAGATCTATCCACATACCTCTTCACCATGCATTCTTGCCACCAATTTTCCAATCATGCTCCTTCTAAGTCCCAGACCATCCAGCCAAACCATTAGCCACGACCCTTGAATCCATATACAATAGTACATCTGGCCCATTTCACATTCCCTGCAAAGTGAACAGCCAGATGTATGGCTCAATGTTCTGCCCATTTGGAGCATTTCCCTTCATCACTGTCCTTCAAGAAAGTCCCAGAAAGGGGCTGCAGTGCTTCTGCTGTCCACTTTCAAGTGGTGCCTGCATATCGTACAGAACCATCTGTAAACCAGTCATGGATTTTCTCTTCCTCAGTCAACTGATCATAAGGAACTCCCCATGAGGACATAGGTGCAGACTTGGAGAGGGAAGGTAATGTGACTGGAGTGGAAGCCATAGGCATTTGAGCCACTTCCTCATGCAACGTACTTGTGCCTTCAGGTCCTGCTCAAGCACAACCTCTAATATACCACTTCCATGTAATGATGGAGTGCTGCTGTGCATGCCCAATTTTATGACTCTGTGGGTCAGACAACACCCAGTTGCCTCATGGTCACTTGGTGCCCCATAGCTAGGCATTCGGTCTCTACTAAAGCCCACTTACAAGCCAAAAGCTGTGTCTCAAAAGGAGAGTAGTTATCTGCAGAGGATGGCAGGGCTTTGTTCTAAATTCCCAAGGGTTTGCATTGCAATTCACCAATAGGGACCTGCCAAGGACTCCAAACAACATCTCTATCTGCTACAGACACTTCAAGCAAAATTGGATCAGCCAAATCATATGGTCCAAGTGCCAGAGCAGCCTGCACAGCAGCCTGAATCTGTTGCACAACTTTCTGTTGTTCTAGACCCCACTCAAAACTAGCAGCTTTAAAAGTCACTTGATAAATAGACCGCAGCAACACACCCAAATGAGGGATATGTTGCCTCCAAAATCTAAAGATGCCCACCAGATGTTATTCCTCCTTTTTAGTTGTGGGGGAATGCAGATACAGTAACTTATCCTTTACTTTAGTAGGAATATCTCGACATGCCCCACACCATTGAACCCCTAGAAATTTCACTGAGGTGGAAAGTGCCTGAATTTTTGTTGGGTTAATTTCCTACCCTCTAGCATGTAGATGTCCCACCAATAAGTCTAGACTAATTGATACTTCTTTACTAGGTCCAATCAGAATAATGTCATCAATATAATAGATCATTGTGATGTCTTGTAGAAGGGAAAGGTGATCAAGATCCCTACAGACTAAATTATTACATAGTGCTGGGAAGTTGATATACCTCTGAGGGAGCACTGTGAAAGTATATTGTTGGCCTTGACAGCTGAAGGCAAACTGCTTCTGGTGGTCCTTTGAAATTTGTAATGAGAAAAAGGCATTGGCCAGATAAATAGCTGCATACCAAGTATACCAGGAAATGAACTAATTTGCTCAAGCAATGAAACCACATCAGGAACAGCAGCTGCAATTGGAGTCACCACCTCATTAAGTTTACAATAATCTGCTGTTATTCTCCAAGATCCATCTGTTTTTTTGCACAGGCCAAATAGGCAAATTAAATGAGGATGTGGTGGGAATCACTACCCCTGCATCCTTCAAGTCCTTGATGGTGGCAGTAATCTCTGCAACCCCTGCAGGGATGCGGTATTGCTTTTGGTTTACTATGTTTGTAGGTAGAGGCAGTTCTAATGACTTCTACTTGGATTCTCCTACCATAGTAGCCCTTATTCCACATGTCAGGGGCCCAATGTAGGAATTCTGCCAACTGCTCAGTATATCTATTCCAATTATGCATTCTGGTACTGGGGAAATCACTACAGGATAGGTTCAGGGACCTACTGGACCCACTGTGAGATACACCTTACCTAAGACTCCATCAATAACTTGACCTCCATATGCCCCCACTCTGACTTTTGGGCCACAATGATACTTTGGGTCTCCTGGAATTAGTGTCAGTTCAGAGCCAGTAATCCCCGAAAAGTCTGATTATTTCCTTTTCCCCAATGAACAGTCACTCTCATAAAAGGCCTCAGATCCCTTTGGAAAAGCCTGGGAGAAAGATTGATATTATAAATTTTGGGCACTGTAGTGGGGTCCTTCCTCAAAGGGACCTGGCCTCCCCTTCATTCAAGGGGTTGTGGGTCTGTAAACTGCCTCAAATCTGGGAATTG
>NW_006922372.1:466657-471523 GCF_000298275.1 Orycteropus afer afer | reverse complement strand
CATTGTTCCACCTTCTACTGTGGTGAGCAGCGACTGGTATCTTAAAATCTTGCAAGCTGCCATCAAGATGCAACGATGGGTCTCTCCTCATCCAGAGCAAAGAAGAATGAAGAAAACCAAAAATTCATGGAAACAATTAGTCCTAGCGACTGTACACTGTCTGGTCTACAGCCTATATGACTATGAGACCAGAAGAACTAGATTGTGCCCGACTGCTATGTCAACCACTTGGAAGAGGATCTATGTAGGAGATCCTGGATAGAGAGGGAGAACAATGTGGAACAAAACTCAGAATCATTTGGAAAATAAAGGGAGAGGGACCATGTTTGCTGATCCGATAGAGCCTGTTGGAACCCCTGAGACTATGGCTCCTAGCTGCCCTTCAGGTCTGGAATTGAACCCATGCCTGTGGCTTCCAGCCAAACAAAATACAGGCATATGAGTCGAACATTTACCTGAGGGCAATACACTCCTTGGAGAGAACAAGCATGGGAGAAAGAAGTGCTGCTTATGCACAGGGAGGCAGCTCAGGGGGCAGGAGTGCATGGAGGGATGGACACAGGGAAGAGGTAACTATCAGGAGGAAGTAGCATTGGAGATGTTGCATTGTAGTATATTGTGGTCAATGTCATGAGACAAACTGTATGTGAACTGCTGTATGGAATGTGTATTTTCTCTGTACATTTTCACCCAAATCACAATTAAAAAAAATTAAAAAAGGAATGTTGTTGGAATGTGGATCAGGATTGTATTGAATCTGTAGATTGCTTTGGATAGTGTTTACATTTTCACAATATTCAAATTTCTTATCCATGAGCATGCTATTTATTTTAGATCTCTTATAATTACTTGTAATAGTATTTTGTACTTTTCTTTGTATAATTATTTTAAGTTCCTGGGAAGATTTATTCCTAAGTGTTTTATTTTTTTGTAGCTATTGTAAATGGTATTGTTTTACTCACTTCTTTTAAGAGATTTCTTTTTTGTTATAGATGAATCCAACTGACACTGTATGATGATTTTGTATCCTTCCACTTTGCTGAATCTTTCAATTAATTCTAGTAATTTTGTTGCTGAGTGTCTTGGTTTTTCTATGTATAGGATCATACCATCTGTAAATAGGTTTTTTAACTTCTTTTTTTCCAATTTGGAAGCCTTTTATTTCTCTTTCTTGTCTTCTGACCCCAGCTATGACTTCCAATACAATATTGAATAGAAGTGATAATAGAGGACATACTTTTCTGGTTCCCTTTCACAAGGGGAATACTTTGTGTCTATCTCTATTGAGAATAGTGTTGGCTGTTCATTTTGTGTATACACCTTATATTATGTTGAGGAATTTCCCTTCTATTCCCATTTTGCTGAGAGCTTTTATCAGGAATGGGTGTTGAATTTTTTTAAATGACTTTTCTGCATCAATTAATATGATCATATGACTTTTTTCTTTTATTTATATGATGGATTACTTTGATTGTTTTTCTAATTGGAAACTATCCTTGCATACCTAGTATGAACCCCTTTGGTCATGGGGTCGTATTTTTTTTGATATAGTGTTTGGAGTCGGTTGGCTAGGATTTTAGTGAAATTTTTTGTGTCTTCATTCATGAGAGACGTTGTTCCATAGTTTTCCTTTTTAGTGATGTCATTGTCTGGTTTTGGTGTCAGGATTATCCTTGCTTTACAGAATGAATTTGAGAATAAGCCATCGTTTTCTACATACTGGAAAAGTTTCAGTAGGATAGATATCTGGTCTTTGCACACTGATAGAAATCTCCAGTGAAGCCATCAGGACTAGCACTTTTTGTGTGTGGGGTAAGTTTTCTCTTCCTTTGTTCAAATTTTCTACCTCAGTCTGTGCTAGTTTAGGTAGGTCTTGTGTTTCTAGAAATTTGTCCATTTCTTGTAGATTTTCAAATTTGTTGGAATACAGTTCTTCATAGATTTCTTTTATTATCATTTACATTTCAGTTGATTCTGAAATGACATCACCCATTTCATTTATTATTCATGTCGTTTGCATCTTCTCTTTCTATTCCTTAGTTACATTTGCCAGTGGTTTGTTAATTTTGTTAATGTTTTCAAAAAACAGCTTTTAGTCTTGTTTTTTTCCTACTGTTTTTCTGTTTTCTGCTTCATTTATGTCTGCTGTGATCTTTATTATTTCCTTTCTTCTGGAGACTGTAGGCTTCTTTATTAAAAAAAATTGTTGTAATTGTTGTGTTAACATATTGATTTTGGTTCTTTCTTCTTTTTAAGTCTGTGCTTTTTTATTGTTATAAATTGACCTCTGAATACTGATTTTCTGTGTCCCAAAGGTTTTGGTATGTTGTGCATTCATTCTCGGTTTGTTTTAAGAATTTTTTTTTTTAATTTCACATTGTATTTCTTCTGTTACCTCATAGTTTATGATCAGTGTGTTATTCTGTTTCCATGTATTTGATTTTTCCCTTGATGTTCTTCTTATTGATTACTAATTTGATAACATTGTGACCAAGAATATGCTTTCTAGGATTTTCATCTTTTAAAAATTTAATAAGGCTTGTTTTGTGGAGTAAGATATGATCTATTCTGGAGAATAAGCCATGTTCAATGGAAAATAATGTGCATTGTTTTTTCCTGGATGGAATTTTCTGTACATGTCTATGAGGTCAAGTTTGTTGACTATGTTGAGATCTTCTGTATCTTTGTTGAGTTTTTTTTTTTCTTATAGGGAGGGTCTGTCTTTCATTGAAACTGGTGTTTTAAGGTCTCCTACTACTATTGTATAATTGTCTATTTCTCCTTTCAATTCAGTTAATGTTTCCTTTATATATTTTGGAGATTTTCATTGGGTGCATAGATATTTATTATGGTTATGTCATTTTGGTGTGTTGACCATTTTAGCATCATATAATGCCTCTTTGTCCCTTATGATGGATTGTTCCTTGAAGTCTCTTTTATCAGCAATTAATATCACCACTCCTGCTCTTTTTGCTTGCCATCAGCTTGATATATTTTTCCTTCCCTTGATTTTTAATTTATTTTTATAGTTGGGTCTAATTTCAGCCTCTTTTAGGCAGCATATTGATGGGTCTTATTTTCTTATCCATTCTGCCACTCTCTTTCTCTTGCTGGGTGCATTTAATCCATTCACATTCAGTATAATTAGTGATAGGTATGAATTTGCTGCTGATGTTCCTTTGTGCTTTATATTGTAGCTCCGATTGGTTCCTTTGGCCTGAATATTTTTCTGTGCTCATTTCATTTTTTATCAGGTTTCCTTTTCCTGTTCTTCATTTTTGTTGATTTTGTGTTTACTAAGTCCTTATGATTTTCATCTTTCTTATTTTGGATAGAAGCTTCATTAATTTTCATTGTGGTTGCCCTGTAATAAATTTTTAACTTCCTAAGTTTGAAACACTCTGTTCTGACTTCCTCTCCATTTGGAAGTTATGTAATTATACCATTTATTCCCTCTTTTTGCTATGCAGTTGTTGTTTACAGATTGATGCCTGTGGTTCTCTATTTTCCATTTAGTAAATTTTTCAGTTTTGAGAATTCCTTTTCTGGGTTGGTTTCTGGGTAGTGTTGTCATGTGTCTTAATCTTGGGTTTTTGTCTTCTGCTGTTGATTTTCTTTTTGAAGGACTTTCTTTAGCATTTATTGAAAGGTTGGTCTGATTTTTACAAATCCTCTGAATTTCTGTTTGTCCAGGAATGTACTAAGTTTACCATTGTACTTGAGGGACAGTTTTTCTGAATATGTAATTCCTGGTTGGCAGTTTTTTTTTTTTTTTTCATTCATGGTTCTGTATATTTCATCCCATTGTCTTCTTGCCTGTGTGGTTTCTGCCGAGAAATCAGAGCTTAGTCTTATTAGTTGCTCTCTGTAGGGTAGCATTTCATTTTTTCCAAGCTGCTGTTCAGATTCTTTATTTGTATTTGGTTTTAGAAAGTTTGATTATGATCTGTCTTGGCAACTTTTCTTTTGGGGTCCAACTTCTATGGGTTTGTTTAGCTTCTTGGGTGGATATCTTTTCATATTTCATAATATTGGGGAAGTTTGCTGTTAGCATGTCTTTGAGAATTTTCTCTTTTTCCCCCACTTTTCTTGTTCTGGAATTTTAATCACACATAGGTTATTTCTCTTGATACCATCCAATATTACTCTTTTAGTTTCTTCACTTTTTTTCCAGTCTTTTTTTCTGATTTTTCCTCATACGAGCTGTTGTCAAGGGATTTGTCTTCAAGCTGGCTAATGCGTTCTTCAGTCAATTTTATCCTACTCTTGTGTCCTTTGAATGTGTTATCTCTCTCCATAATTTTAGTGTTAGTCTTCTGCATTTGAAACATCAAAAGAAAATGGAGGGAATACAGAGAGTCACTGTACCAAAAAGAATTGGTCAATGTTCATCCATTTCAGGAGTGGGCATATGATCAAGAACCAATGGTACTGAAGGAAGAAAACCAAGCTGCACTGAAGAAACTGGCAAAGAACAAGGCTTCAGGAATTGAGGAATAGTCATTGAGATGTTTCAACAAACTGATGCCCCACTGGAGGCACTCACTCAGCTATGCCAAGGGATGTGGAAGACAGCTACCTGGCCAAGTGACTGGAAGAGATCCATATTTGTACCCATTCCAAAGAAAGGTGATCCCATAGAATGTGGAAATTTTCAAACAATGTCATTAATATTGCATGCAAGTAAAATCTTACTGAAAATAATTTAAAAACAGTTGTAGCAGTATATGGACAGAGAACTTCCAGAAAATGCAAGCTCAATTCAAAAGAGGACATGTAATGATGGATATCATTGCTGATATAAGATAGATCTTGGCTGAAAGCAAAGAATACCACAAAGATGTTTACTTGTGTTTTATTGACTAT
>NW_006922372.1:455418-465980 GCF_000298275.1 Orycteropus afer afer | reverse complement strand
GATGCTTTTGAGTTGTGGTGCTGGCGAAGAATGCTGAAAGTTCCATGAACTTCTAAAAGAACTAACAAATCTGTACTGGAAGAAGTGCAGCCAAAATGCTCCTTGGAAGCAAGAATGGCCAAACTTCATCTCACCTACTTTGGTCATGTTATCAGAAGAGACCATTCCCTAGAGAAGGATGTCATGCTTGGTAAGGTGGAGGGTTGACGAAAGAGTGGTTGACATGGATAAATTCAGTGGCTGTGGTAGTGGGATCAAATATATAAAGGATTGTGGAGCTGGCATGGGACTGGGCAGTGTTTTGTTCTGCTGTGCACAGGGTTGCTATGAATTGGAGACAACATGATGTTGTCTAACAACAACTACTTCTGCATTTGTAATTACTATTTTTGTATGATTTCTGATTGTCTATTCATTTTATTGTTCTGCCCTTATATTGTTTTCCTGAATTCTTCTAGGGTATTGTCTGTCTTTTCCTTGCTTTTGTTTATGGTTTCCAAGAGCTTAAGGAACTCCTTATCTAGTAGTTCTATTACCTGTTCTTTCTCAGAAAAGTTTACTCATTCTTTATTTTGGTCACTTGCTTCTTCTATCTTATCCTGTTTGTTTAAATTGAAGTTATCTGTTGTCTCTGAGACATTTTGAAGTTTGTGTTTTTATTTGTTGCTTATGTGTTGGTTTGTATCACTCTGGTTTTTTTGTTTTGCTTTGTTTTTTGGTTTTGCTTTGTTAAAATATGCCCAGATGGGTAACGAGAGGTGTGCTTCTTTGATTTTTAGCTCCACAGCACTGGAGCACTCCCCAGCTGTCTCTGGGTTGATGGAATAACTGGTGGGAATATGCATGTGGGTCCCTGTGTGTTGTGCAGAAGAGCTCTGGATGAGATGAGTGAGTGTTGCCCACTGTCTGTCATTGTTACAATGATGCTAGAGAGCCAGTGGTGGTGCTCATCCACTGAGTGAGGTGGTTGATGCAATATATATGGCTGATTAGTGGATAGTCTGTTTCCTCCTCCTTTTAAAGGGACAGAAAAGAAAAAGAAAAACCCCAAGGAGAAGAAGAGGAGAAAAAGAGAAAAAAAATGAATAAAGAGAAAATTTTCAAAATTGAGAAAAGAAGAAAAGAGGGAAAGGGGGGCAGAAGAAATGCTGGTAAGTATGAAAGAAGAAGAGGGAGAAATGAACCACTTAAAAGGAAGAAAAATTGGGGAAAATAAGGAAACTGAAGAGGTGAGATTTTTGTAGTTATGGTCATCTGGCAGCCCAAGGAGCAGGTGATTGCAGTGCAATCCACTGATCCACAGGGACATTTCCCTGTGCATGTAGAAGGAGCCTGGTTCATGTGAGCATCTTCAACAGAGGAAGCACAAGAGTGTTTACTAGTGTTTATACAAGACTGTGTGTCTCTTGTGTCCATTGTGAGAAAGATCTGCCAGTGACACCAGTACAGGAAGAGAGAGCAGCAGACCTGGGTCTTCTCTGTTTGTAATGGGTTGCTGAGGATGGCTAGGGTATAGAGAAGCTGGCCAGGAGTTCCAAGAAGATGGGGCAGCCACTGGCTTGGTGGAGGTGAGGAGAGGTTTCATCCCTAGTCACAGAGAAGTTGTGCTTGTTAGAGCAGAGAATGCATCTCACTAGTTAGGAGCTCTGGTAGCATAGTGCCTAAGGCACTTGACTGCTCACCAGAAGGCTGGCGGTTCAAACCCACCAGCCACTCCTCGGAAGGAAGGTTGGGCAATCCTACTTCCGTAGTGATACTGCCTCGGAAACCCAAGGAGGGGTCGCTATGAGTCGGGGCTGACTCGATGGCAAACAACAACAGTTACAATTCACTGATGTGAGTCTGGCACCCTACTGGGCACATATAACCTTTTATCCAGCTTCTACCCAGACTCAAGTGAAAGCCACGCTGAGTCTAGCTTCTTCAACTACTTCAACACAGGCCTTCCCCCTCCCATGTGTCTTCAGCCCAAATGACTAGTGTTTACTAGTCGTGAGTTATTTCATTCCCTTTCTCTTGCTCCCTCCTCACTCTGTGGCTGCCTGTGCCACTGTAAGTCTCACCTGTTTCCCTCCACATTCCTCTCCCAACTCCCATACATATCCTGCTAACACTGAATTCCTCCCAATCTGCATACACTGTGTCTTTATCATTGTATGGATTCTGTGAAGTTGATTTCTCTCTGGCCATATCTGATGGCTCTATGCTTAAAATGGCAATGCTTTGGCCAGTCTTGGCTTCTTTTCTCTCCCCAGTCCTTGACCTGGCTCAGTCTCCCTTTCCAATCAGCATTCAATCTAATTCTTTATGCTCTCATTTCATAGCCAGAGTAGTTTTTCCAGGTCTCTGTTGTAGAGGGATTGGGTGGAGTTTTTTAGCAGGATGCCATCTTGTTTCCACCTCCTTCTATCTTCTTGATGCTTCCTTCATTTTTCATTATTTTTTCCCATGGAATTCTTCAATATTGCAACCCAAGGATTGATTTTTTTTTCTTCAGTTCTCTCAGCTTGAGGAATGCTAAGCATGTTCTTCCCTTTTGATTTTCTACTTCCAGGTCTTTGCACACTCATTATAATATTTTACTTTGTCTTCTTGAGCCTCCCTTTGAATCATTCTGTTCAGTTCTTTTCCATTCAGCTCTTTTATGTCATCAGTCAAAACAAGGCCATGGGTCAAATGCGGAACAGACTGTCAATTGCTCATATGCAAATTTAAGTTGAAGCAGGCTCTATAGAGGCCCTTTTATTAAGCCTTAGGACAATGACTAAACAAAGACATGCATACTGAATGAGGAATGAGGGAAAGCATAAGCATGTATAGAGTACAGAAGTGGATAGAATGTACAGAATCACAGTTCGGGAGTTTATTATGTGATAGAGAACAAAGAAAATCATTCCAAGATCATGATTGGTGGCCATTCACTCAACCCACTATCACAGGTGGGACAACAGAAGTAAGGAAAGGAACATGATTGGGATACATAATTGCAAGTTAAAAATGGTTACAGGATTGGTTCTAGGGTTTTGATTACCTGGCTATATGGTGGTCAGGGTATGACTCATGATCATGTGACCTTGAGTCATAGCCCCAAGGTGGTTATAAGACAGTACCAGGATCCCAACTTTTAACTTAAATTAGGTAATATGTGTCTGATTGGCTGTTTGCAGTAAATGCCCAGGCAAGTTGCCTAGCTTTTTGTGTGAGCATCTTCTGCATAATCTATTTTCAACTACATTCTTCCTGAGGGGCAACTACCCCTCCCTGAGCTTGCCCCAGATTCGTTTAAGCATAGCCACATCGTTGGTTTAATGGCCATCAAGCACTGGAAATTAATATAAAGAACTCAAATGGCATGCAAATTTATGTCAGGACTCAATGGAGTTAAAGCTCCCACTGCAGACCACAGTCTTCCACAAACCAAGTGCTTTAGAATTTAAGCTCTAATGCATTTTCTCCACTGATCATGGATTTTATTTAAAATATTTTGGTCACGTTTAGGTTGGTGTGCTTTCTTCTTCATGAACAGTTGATGTGATGCATCTTTTATTTTATTTTTTTATTGTAATTTGAATGAAGTTTACAGAACAAATTTGTTTTCCATTAAAAAAATTCATATACATTTTGTTTTGTAGCATTGATTTCAGTCCCCACAATGTAATAACACTCTTTCCACTTTCTTCCTGTGTTTAACAGTTTCCATTTGTCCTTCTTTCCTATCCCTTCCTGCCTTCTGAGCTTTATCGCCAGAAAAATGTTGTCCAATTTAAATTTTCCAATTTAGCCCTTGTGGTAGTTAAGTTGTGTGTCAACTTGGCTGGGCCTGGTTGAGTGGCTGGGCAGCTGGATATAGTTATTCCCCATGATGAGACTAATGACCAACTCCATGGTGGAATCTGCTGTGAGCAGCCTTAGGGATGTGGTCTGCTTCCAGTATATAAGGATAAGCATGGAGAAAGATCTCTTCAGCTTTTTGGCATACTTGGACCCTACATGTAGCCAAATCTTCATTCAGCAGCCAGCCATGCCCTGCTGATCTTAGGACTTTTTCTGGACTTGAACTAGTAGCCTGCCATGTTGTTTGGTAATATTAGAACAGTGCCATTTTATTTGTTGACCTTGGGCTTGTTAGCCTTAGCAGCCAGCAGCTCCCTGAGTGATGAGACACCTCTATCTTCAGTGGGCCTGGAGTAAGAGACAGAGCTGAAGCCCAAGGCCGAGGGGCTTTCACCAGCCCCTAGAGCTGGCAGTTGAACTCAGACTTCTAGCCTCTAAAACTTTAAGAGAATAAATCACTGTTTGTTCAAACCCCTCATCTGTGGTATTTTCTGTTACAGCTACATTAGAGAACCAAAACAGCCCTGCTCCATACTTACCCTCATAAGTGTGGTTGACTGTTCTAAGAAATACATGCCTCCCTGGCGTTATTGTTTACCTTACAGGCCTGTCTAGTGTTTGGGGTGAGTTTAATTCCAGGCTTGAAAATTTGCTAAGCCATAGTCTTAGGTTTTCATCAGAGGAGTAAGCCTGATCTTTCTTTATTATTTTGAATTCTGTTTCACATTTTTCATCTGCTCTGCCCAGGATCATCCATTGTGATTGCTTTCAGAGTAGTCACCAGTGGTATCCAGGCATGATATAGTTCTTTTGGCATCAGAGTTGTGGAGGCTGAGGTTCACATGGTCCATCAGTCCTTTGGACTAATTGTTTCAAGGTACCTTTGATTTTCTCATGGCTGTTTATTTTAGGACAAACTTTTAAGACCCCATACACTATCATTTTTGATAGCCAGGCATTATCTAAGTTTTCACCATGCTTCAACTATGGCACTCAGCCATCAGTGATCATCTTATGAAGGTAAGTACGGAGCAGGGCTAAATTGGAATAACTACATGGCCTGTTGTGTTACACTACATATGTTAAAGTAGGAACTCAGTTCCATCCATAGAATGTGTCATGTCTTTATATATGATTTGCTTCATGAACAGCATATTAGCTTTCTGAGAAATTACATTATAAGTAGCCTTCACAGAATATTTGATAATTCTAATAATAATGATTACAATAAATATGAATAATCCACTCAATAGTATAAATTAAAATACTAATGAGAAAAATATAAAGGAAAGCTTTTTCAGTTAAAATACATGGAAATGTTTACGTATACAAATAAATAAAACTTAAGTGATAGAGAAAAAAAAAAAAGTTTAGAGGCCCAAAGAAGTACTTTCAATACTATTCATTCACTGAAGGAAAGCTATTAATCTACAGATCTACAGACCCTAAAGGCATTCAAGACAAAAGCAACAAATATGAAAATAATATATAGAAATACATCAACTGTCTGCATGGAAAATTCTTACCAGCCAAAAAACCCAAGTTGCTTGTGTAAAGCAACCTCAAAAGCAATAAAGATTTAAACAAAGTCCAATAACCTCAGGGGCTTATGTTCAACAGAAAAGGTGAGAGGTCTTGTTCTGCAACCTTAGCAAAGCTGTCTACTGCTTCTATCCACTAGGGTGCTTCAACTTCAAGTGTAAGTGTCCAGATAATTGACAAGTCCAAATCAGTGCTTTAGTTTCTTTAAGCTGTGACAATCATATCTAAGGTTTAATTTTTGCAAGACAATATAATATCTGGCTTAAGGTATGAGACCTCCTGAACAAGGACCAAAAGCAGAGGAAAAACATTCAGTTGTTGTTGTTGATTCTGTTGTTATGTGCCATCCAGTTGGACCTGACTCATAGTGACCCCTCCTTGGGTTTCCGAGGTGGTATCACTACAGAAGTAGAAAGTAGATTGCCCAACCTTTCTTCCAAGAAGTGGCTGGTGGGTTTGTACCGCCAGCCTTCTGCCTAGCAGTCAAATGGCTTAGGCACTATGCTACCCCCAAGATAAATGATTAGCAAGATAATAGAGGGTAGATCCCTCCTGTTGAGAAGGGAAAGAATATACTAAGTGTTCTTCCTGAAGGCAAGTTTCCCTTCCCTTGTTTACCCACCAACAGTTACGGGTCACTTTCTCAGAAACAGAAGTGGAACCTAACTAACGTAAAATGGAGTCTGAGCCAAACCTTGTGTCAGCCATTTTAGTTTAAGCTAAATGCCTCAGTTTTTGAGTTTCCTTACACATTTTCCCCTCTTCTGATTATGAATTTCCATAGAAATTCTTTGATCCTCATTATAAGGGTGTTTTCCTCCACTTGGACACTCTACTTCTGTCATTTTAAATTAGGCTAAGTACAGGCAAGGCCACATTGGAGGAATCATTTGCTTTCACAAAAGGATGATTCAGATGTGAGGTTAATCTCTGAGAACCTTGTTTATTCAAAAGATACAATTTTCTGCACAGCAAGGGGGGGGCGTTTGATTTTAAGCACTAGACAGGCATTTCATATAACATTGTCTTAAACACCAATTAAAATAATTAATGACTTACCCAAAACCTAATACCTAGTCTTATTTTTGGAGTCTATTTTTCTAAACAGACTGAATTCTTCAAAAGAACACAACCCAGAGCAAAATGGTCTTACTAGTCTATCTGAAGGAGCTCTGGTAGCATAGTGCATAAGGCACTTGACTGCTAACCAGAAGGCTGGTGGTTCAAACCCACCAGCCACTCCTCGGAAGGAAGATGGGACAATCTACTTCCATAGTGATACTGCCTCGGAAACCCAAGGAGGGGTCGCTATGAGTCGGGTCTGACTCAACAGCACATAACAGCAACAACAGTCTATCTGAACCACAGCTTGACTCAGAAGTGGCTTTTACTCAAACTTACTGCCATCGAGTTGGATCTGACTCATAGTGACCCCTCCTTGTTTTTCCAAGGCAGTATCACTACAGAAGTAGATTGCCCAACATTCCTTCCAAGGAGTGGCTTTTAGGCACCAGTTTTTCTGAGGCTCAAGTATCAAAATGACATCTAAGGGTAATGGTCTGTATAGGTTACCCAAATGTCCATGAAATCCAGAAATCTGTTGTTGTTGTTGTTGTTGTTGTTGTTATGTGCTGTCGAGTCAAACCCGACTCATAGACAGCTAAATGGGAAGTAGGACAGAAATGTTAATATTAGATCAATTGTCTGAATTAACCCATGAAACCATAACCTTAAGGTCTTTGTACTGAGGAAACAAGTTCTATGAGGTGTTTGATCATACACAGGTAGTATCAATAACTGCTTTTATGTGCCTTGTGTAAATACATTCTAAAAAAACTCAGATTGTATATTAATCACAGCAACATTCACCTATTAAGGCACAACACTTGGGAAATAAACAGGAAATCCAATCTAGTTTGCAAAATCATAGCTAGAACTTCAGACACTTATCTAGTTATGGTATTTATAACTTGGCTAAGTTTACCAATAAAAACGTCTAATTTGAGAATTATAATATCTAAAGCCATTTAATTTCTAATTATTTCCTATAATGTAAACTCCCTTCAAAAAAAAAAAAATCACTGCCATCGAGTCTGATCCGACTCATAGTGACCCCTCCTTGGGTTTCTGAGGCGGTATCACTACAGAATTAGATTGCCCAGCCTTCCTTCTGAGGAGTGGCTGGTGGGTTTGGACCACCAGCCTTCTGGTTAACAGTCAAATGCCTCAGGCACTGCGCCAGTAAGTACTATCTATTTCAGTAAGTAATAGCACTATGCTGACTATAAAATAATGTATGATAAGTATTTTTTTAATCTCTTAATTTTTCTTTCTGTTTTTTAAGATTTCTTTTCTGGCCTCAACTTTACATTCCTTTCATATTTAATAGCATAACAAGAACCAGTTCAAATCTACAGGTAAAACAACAAACCCATTAGTTAGATAATTCAGAGGAGAAGATAAAAATAATTTCTTTTATCTGGAAAATAAAACATTAGACATGAACAATAGTTCTATATAAATCAAATAGCAATTATTTAGTTCACTCAGTTTTACATAGTTAATTTTTGTGCCACATGATTCTGGATCAGCCTCAGTCTGTGAACTCATCAGCTAAATCTTGATTCAGTCTAGTGGTATCCACATTTAAAATATCATACTCTTTTTCATAAGTCCAATATAGTCCATCTTTCTGTTGAAATATTTTGGTCAAATGTTTCAGCAATTCAGCAAAGCAACAGTTTATCTTCAGATGGCAAAACTTAATACAGACATGATTAAATTATAAAAATACTTGAAAAGTGAAAGACCTGATAGAGATTATTACAAAAGTACTATAAAGCCAAAGAAAGTCAGTTTAAAAATCAAAAGAAGGATATGGAGACAAGATGGTGTCCTGCTAACATACTCTGCCTAATCCCTGTACAATAGGTACCCAGAAAAAGCAAGTAAAACATGTACAAATAATGATCCTGGAATCCTGAGCATTAAATGAGAAGAGAAAGAATTAGATTGAGTCCTGATTAGAAAGGGAAATGGAGTGATATTAGTGAATGGAGAGAAAGAAGAGGCTGGGACTGGTGAAAATGGGGACATCTTGACATCGTGAATAGAGAAATCAGATGCTGATGAATAGGTTAAAAAAAAAAAGAAAAAAAAACTTCACAGAATCCACATGGCAATAACAACACAGTGTAGACAGATTAGGCAGAATTCTCAGTGAACAATAGACATGAGGGAGCTGGGAGAGGAATGTTCAGGGAAGCAGGTAAGAGTTACAGTGGCACAGGCAGCCATGGAGAAAGAAGAGTGAAAAGGGCAATCAAATCACTCACCACTGCCAGAAGGCAGATTTGGACTGGTAAAAGGCCTATGTTGGGGTGATTGAAGAAACTGAGCTCAGGACAATCTCTTGTTCGAATGAATCTCGGCAAGAGCTGGATAAATGGCTGTATGTACCCAGAAGGGTGATACACCCATGCCAGGGAATCAAGATAGGAGGATACACTCTCTGATCTAACAAGTGCATACTTTCCCTGTGCAAAGGGAAATTCTCTTTCCACAGCCAAAGACTTAGTGAATACAGAAGCCCCACCATCACCAACCCTGACCCCTGGACACTTCCACCTCTAGCAGACTGAGTCAGAGGCTGAAATTCACCCTCTGTGTGCCTAAGGGAGGTAGAGAAGTTTTTGACACTGAACAGAAGATGCACAACTCTGCACCTTCCTCTCTCAGGGGGATTTGCTTGTACCAGGTACCTCTCACCTCTGGGAATAGAAAGGCCTATGTTAGGGTGGTTAGAGAAGATAGTATCAGGGTGGCATTTCACTGAAGTCTGGGCAGGAGCTGAATAAAATCTGTGTGTGCCCAAAAGGTTGCTAGACTTATGCCAGTGAATCATAACTGGTGAGTCACACTCTCCACTGCAGAAAGTACTGTTTCCCTGTGAATACAGGCAAAACCTCTCCTCATCACCATGAAGTTGGTGGTGAAGAAAATTCCATAGCCATCCATAAGAACCCACTCCAAAGAGACTCAGAGGATGCAGCTATCCCTTCCTCGATACACATCACTGGCTGATCCTTCTCACACTGAGCACAAAAGGCATACAGCTGCAGCCTTTTCTATTGGAAGAGCCAACTCACCCCAGGCTCCTTTCACCTCCATGTGCACAGACCCTGAAAGATCGGTGGTTTCCACGACAGCAGCCTGCTCCCAGGGCTACCGGCTGACCATAATTACAAAAGTCCCTTTCCTCAGTTTCCTTCTTTCCCCCTTTTTTCCTCTCTTTCCCAATTTTGATCTCTTTTTACGTTTCTTTATACCTCTTCATCATCTTCTTATATTTTTGCCAGTCTTACAGCTCAACCACTCCACTTTTTGTTTTTCTTCTTTTCCATTTTTTCTATGTTTTATGCTTTATTTTTATTCTATTTTTTCTCCTTTTCTTCTTCTGCTTGTTTTTATTTTTCTTCTTGCCCCATCCAAAAGGAGGAGGACATTTACTCTCCACTAGTCAGCTTATCGGGAGCTCTGGTAGCATAGTGGCTAAAGCACTTGACTGCTAACTAGAAGGCTGGTGGTTCAAACCCACCAGCCTTTCCTCGGAAGGAAGGTTGGGCAATCCTACTTCCGTAGTGATACTGCCTCAGAAACCCAAGGAGGGGTCGCTATGAGTCAGGGCCGACTCAACGGAACATAACAACAACAACAACATTCAGCTTATCTACTGCACTGACCACTTCACCCAATGGACAAGCACCAATATCAGCTCCTACACCATGTGGATCTCAACACTAGCTCCTCTTCATGTAAACAGAAACCCACACACAAATTCCCACCAGTTATTCCACCAATCCAGAGATAGCTGGGGAGTGCCCCAGTGCTGCCAAGTTAACAACCAAAGAAACACATGTGCCCCATTCATACAGATACATTGAACAAAGCAAAACAAATGAACAGGGCGAAACAAACCAATACACAGTCAACAAATAAAAACAATGTCAAAATGTCTCAAAAACAGCAGATATCTTCAATTCAAATAAAGAAAGAGTACAGGATAATGGAAGAAGATGGGCAAAATAAAGAACGAGGTAATCTTCCTATGAAAGAACAGGTAATAGAATTACCAGTAAGCAATTCAAAAGACAAGTAATAGAATTTCCTGGTAAGGAATTCAAAAG
>NW_006922372.1:447833-455302 GCF_000298275.1 Orycteropus afer afer | reverse complement strand
AAAGAAAAACAAACAAATGGGAAAACATACAAGAAAAAATGACAAAATAAATAGGTAATTAGAAATCATACAAAAACAGATACTAGATATCCAGAATATTTACACTAAAATTGCAGAGATAGGTAATACATTGAAAGGACAAAAGAGTAGAATCAAACTGGTTGAAGAATGCATATCTCAGGGAGAAGACAACTCTACTGACACCAATTTGTATGAGGAAAAATCAGAAAAGAGAATGAAAAGAAATGAAGAAAACCTAAGACTTATATGGGATGATATCAAAAGAAATAACAGACCTGATTGGATTTATAGAAAACTACAGAGAAAATTGTTGAAGACTTGCTAATGAAAAACTTCCTCAATATCATGAAAGATGAAGAGATATCCATCCAAGAAGCTCAATGAAGCCCATACAGGATGGACATCAAGAGAAAGTCACCAAGACATATCATAATCAAACATTTCAAAACCAAAAACAAAGAAAGAATATTGAGAGCAGCTTGGGAAAAATTAAATATTACCTACAAAGTGCAACCAGTAAGACTAAGCTCTGATTTCTCAGCAGAAACCATGCAGGCAATAAGGTGATGGAATGACATGCAAAAAATCTTCTAGGAAAAAAAAATTTCCAACCAAGAATTGAATCAGGAAAACTGTCCCTCAGATATGGCAAAATTAGGACATTCCCAGAAAACAGAAATTAAGGGAATTTTTAAAAGCTAGGCCAACCCTATGAGAAATGCTAAAGGGATTCCTTCCAAACAAAAACCAACAACAGAAGAAAACAAACTAAGATTAAGACAAACGAAACCACCACCCAGAAACCAGCCCAGGAAAAGAATTCTCAAATCTGAAATAAGGTTAAAAAATGGAAAATAGACAACCAGAGGAGTAAATCTGTACATGATACCAAATACAAGCAAATAAACAAAATAAATGTAGCATAGTGCCTAAGGCATTGACTGCTAACCAGAAGGCTGGCGGTTCAAACTCCCCAGCCACTACTCAGAAGGAAGGTTCGGTAATCTACTTCCGTAGTGATACTGCCTCGGCAGCCCAAGAAGGGGTCGCTATGAGTTGGGTCCTACTCGACAGCACATAACAACAACAACAACAACACATGGACAGGAAGTCAGGATGGTGTCAATATACAACAGAATGTTTGAAACTTAAATAAGAATTTACTACAGGCTTGAGGCTGTGCCACCAGTGTTTCAAAGCCACCAGGGTTGTACATGGTGTGCAAGTTTCAATGCAGCTTACAGACTGAGACAGACTAGGAAGAAGGAAGAGACCATTCACCTCTCAGAGAACTGGCCAGGGAAAACTTTATGAATAGCAGAGAAACACTGGCTGATACATCACTAGGCAACTTTATGAATAGCCCAGAAACATTGTCCGATACAGTGCAAGAAGAGGAGCGCTTTAGGTCAGAAGGCACTCAAATTATGACTGGGAAAGAGCTGCTTCCTCAGAGTAGAACAAACCTTAATAATATGGATAAAGTAAAGCTTTCAGGACCTCCATTTGCTGACGTGGCATGACTCAAATTGAGGAGAACCAGCTGCAAACATCCATTAATAATCAGAACATGGAATGTACAAAGTATGGATCTAGGAAAATTGAAATTTGTCAAAAATGAAATGGAACACATAAAGATTGATATCCTTGGCATTAGTAAGCTGAAATGGACCGGTTTTGGCCATTTTGGGTCCAACAACCATACGATCTATTATGCTGGGAATGACAATTTGAAGAGGAATGGCGTGGCATTCACCATCACAAAAGATGTTTCAAGATCTGTCCTGAAGTACAGTGCTGTCAATGATAGATATATTCTTATGCCTACAAAGAAGACCAGTTAATACTATTATCCAAATTTACACACTAACCACCAAAGCCAAAGATGAGGAATTGAAGATTTTTATCAACTTCTGCAGTCTGAAATTCACCAAACATGCAATCAAGATATGTTAGTTATCACTAGTGACTTGAATGCAAAAGTTGGAAACAGAAGAATCACCAGTAGTTGGAAAATTTAGCCTTGGTGATAGAAATAACACTGGAGATTGTGTGATAGAATTTTGCAAGACCAACGACTTATTCATTGCAAATACATTTTTTCAGCAACACAAACAGTGGCTATATACATGGACTTGTTTCAACAAATGGATATTTCAACAAATGGATGCCATGCTAGAGGCACTCACTCAGCTATGCCAAGAGATTTGGAAAACTGCTACATGGCCGACTCACTGGAAGAGATCCATATTTGTACCCATTCCAAAGAAAGGTGATCCCACAGAATGTGGAAATTATCGAACAATATCATTAATATAACATGCAAGTAAAATCTTACTGAAGATAATTAAAAAACAGTTGCAGCAGCATGTTGACAGAGAAATTCCAGAAATGCAAGCTGGATTTGGAAGAGGACGTGGAATGAGAGATATCATGGCTGACATCAGAAGGATCTTAGCTGAAAGCAAAGAATACCAGAAAGATGTTCACTTATGTTTTATTGACTATGCAAAAGCATTTGATTGTGTGGATCATAACAAATTATGGTTAACATTGAGAAGAATGGGAATTCCAGAACATTTAATTGTACTCATGAGGAATCTGTACATAGACCAGGAGGCTGTCGTTCAAACAGAACAAGAGGATACTGCATGTTTTAAAATCAGGAAAGGAATGTGTCAGGGTCGTATTCTTTAACCATACTCATTCCATCTATATGCTGAGCAAATAATCTGAGAAGCTGGATTATGTGAAGAACATGACATCAGGATTGGAGAAAGCCTCTTTAATAACCTGCGATACACAGACAACACAACTTTGGTTGCTGAAAGTGAGGATGACTTGAAGCACTTACTGACGAAGGCTGAAGGCTATCATCTGCAGTATGGATTATACCTAAATATAAAGAAAACAAAAATACTCACAGTTGGACCCATAAGCAGCATCACCGTAAATGGAGAAAAGATTGAAGTTGTCAAAGACTTCATATTTCTTGGTTGTACAGTCAACACCAATAGAAGCAGCAGTCAAAACATAAAAAGACATATTGCATTCAGTAAATCTGCACCAAAAGTCCTCTTTCAAGTGCTGAAGAGCAAAGATATCCCTTCGAAGACTAAGGTGCAGCTAACTCAAGCCATGGTATTTTCACTCACCTTTTATGCATGTGAAAGCTGGACAACGAAAGAGGAAGACCAAAGAAGAGTTGATGATTTTGAGTTGTGGTGTTGGCCAAGAATACTGAGAATACCATGGACTACTGAAAGAACTAACAAATCTGTCCTGGGCAAAGTGCAGCCAGAATGTTCTTTGGAAGTGAAAATTGCCAAACTTCATCTCACCTTCTTTGGTTATGTTGTCTGAAGAAACCATTCTCTAGAGAAGGATGTCATGCTTGGTAAAGTGGAGGGTCCATGAAAAAGGAGAATGCCCTCAACAAGTTGGATTGACACAGTGGCTGCAACGATGGGCTCAGATATAGCAGTGATCATGTGGCTGGTTCAGAACTCTGCAGTGTTTTGTTCTGTTGTACATAGGGTCCCTGTGAGTCTGAGATGACTCAATGGCACCTAACAACAACATGAAAAACTATACTTCAAGAAATTCAAAAACCAGAAGAAATGGACAAATTTCTAAAGACATAAGAACCTACCCAAACTGTCACAGTGTGAGGTAGAAAATTTGAATAGACCAATAACAAAGGAAGAAATTGAACAGGTTAAAAAAAAAGAAAAAGAAAAAAACTCTCAAACACACACACAAAACATCCTGGCCCACTGGCCCATAATATGTCACTGGAGAATTCTTTCAACAGTTAAGAGAGGAGACACCTATCAATCCTAGTCAAGCTGTTCCAGAACATAGAAAAGGATAGCATAGGCCCAAATTTATTTCATGAAGCAAGCATATCCCTCATACCAAAACCAATGACACCACTAAAAAGGATAACTACAGAGCAATATTCCTCAAGAATATGGATGCAGTAATCTCCAACAAAATTGTAGGCAATAGAATCCAACACTATATATAAAAAAATAATAATAATACACCATGACCAAGTGGGATTCATACCAGGTATGCAAGGATTGTTCAACATTAGAAAAATTATCAATGTAATCCAGAACTTAAATAAAACAAAAGAACCACATGATCATATCAATCAATGCAGAAAAGGCAATTGATAAAATCCAGTACCCATTCCTGATAAAAACTCTCAGGAAGTTTTTATAGGAATAGAAGGGAAATTTCTCAACATAATAAAGGGCATGTACACAAAATCAACAGCCAACATTGTTCTCAGTGGAAAGAGACTCAAAATATTCCCCTTGTACACAGGAACGAAATAAGATGCCCTCTATCTCCACTTCTACTCAAGATTGTATTGAAAATCCCAGCCAAGACAATAAGGCAAGACAGAGATATAAAAGGCATCCAAATTGGCAAATAAGAAGTAAAACTATCTCCTTTGGCAGATTACATGATCCATCTGACTGCTAACCCGAAGGTTGGTGGTTCAAACCCACCAGGCACTCTGTGGAAGCAGTACTAGGCAATCTACTTCCATAAAGATTTACCACCTCAGAAACCCAGTGGGGGTCACTGTGAGTCAGAATTGACTCAATGGCAGTGGTTTTGTTTTTGTTTTGGTCTATACATAGAGAAACCAAGAGACTCAGCAAAAAATTATTAGAACTAATTGAAAATTTCAGCAAAGTGGCAGGATACAAATCAGCATTACAGATATCAATTAGATTCCTCTACATCAATAACGATATCTCTGAAAAGGAAATTTTAAAAAATACAATTTATGTTGTTGCTGTTATGTGCCATCAATTTGGACCCAACTCACAGCGACCCCTCCTTGGGCTTCCGAGGGGGTATCACCGCAGAAATAGATAACCCAATCTTCCTTCCGAGGAGTAGCTGGTGGGTTTGAACCGCCAACCTTCTGGTTAGCTGTCAGGTGCCTTAGGCAATACACCAACAAAGGCTACCAAAAAAAGGAAATACTAAAGAATAAATCTTACCAGGAGCAGAAAAGACCTATTCAAAGAAAAATACAAAATACTACTGCAGGAAATTATAAGAGACCTACATAAATGGAAGAATACGCGAAGTTCATGGTTAGGAAGGCTGAACATTGTGAAAATGTTGATACTACCTAAAACAATCTATAGATTCAATGATATCCTAATCCAATTTCCATCAACATTCTTTAAGCACATGGCAAAACCAATCACTGATTTCATATAGAAAGGAAACAGGGCTCAGATAAGCAATGCACTACAGAAGAATTAAAAGTAGGAGATCTCACACTACCCGATCTCAAAGCCTACTTTATAGCCACAGTAGTCAAAACAATCTGGTTTCGGTAAAATGATAGATACATAGACCAATGGAACAGAATTGAGAATCCAGAAATAGATCCATCCACCTATGGACAGCTGATCTTTGACAAAGAGCCCAAACCCACTCGATAGGGAAGAGATAATTTATTTAACAATTGGTGCTGGCAAAACTGGATTTCCATTTGCAGAAAAATGAAACAAGATCCATACCTCACACCATACACAAAAACAAACTCAAAATGGATCAAAGACCTAAACATAAAATCTAAAAGTATAAAGTTCATCCGAGATAAAATAGGGGCAAATTAAGGGGCCCTAATTTAGGGCAAAAACAACAACAATTTATGGCATACATAGACTATCAAGCATAACCCAAAATACACAAACATCAGAAGAGATACTAGATGACTTTTGTTGTTGTTGTTATGTGCCATCGAGTTGGCCCCGACTCATAGCGACCCCTCCTTGGGTTTCCGAGGCAGTATCTCTACGGAAGTAGATTGCCCCATCTAGGGTCTTATAAAAATTAAATTATTCTGTGTATCATAAGTCTTCTCCAAAAGAGGAAAAAGAGAACCTACAGATTGGGAAAAAAAATAGTTTGCAATGACATATCTGACAAGGGACTTATCTATAAAATTTATAGATAACTTTAACATCTCAACATCAAATATACAAACAATCCAATTCAAAAATGGCCAAAGGATAGGAACAGATAATTCACCCAAGAAGATATTCTGGCAGCCAACAAACACTTGAAGAAATACTCACAATCGATAGCCATTAGAGAGATGCATATCAAAACAACAATGAGATACCATCTCACCTCAGCAATAATAGCAAAGTCCAGCAAGACAGAAAACAACAAATCCTAGCAAGGGTGTGGGGAGATTGGAACTCTCACACACTGCTGGTAGGACTGTAAAATGGTACAACCACTGTAGAAAACAGTTTAAACCAAACTCACTGCCAGCGAGACTCATAGCAACCCCTTCTTGGCTTTCTGAGGTGGTATCTCTACCGAAGTAGATTGCCCAATCATCCTTTCGAGGAGTGGCTGGTGGGATTGGACCACCGGCCTTCTGGTTGGCAGTCAAATGCCTTAGGCACTATGCCTAGAAAAGAGCATGTTGTTGTTAGGGGCCATCAAGTCGGACCCGACTCATAGCGACCCCTCCTTAAGTTTCAGAGGCAGTAAGTATCACTATGGAAGTAGATTGCCCAACCTTCCTTCTGAGAAGTGGCTGGTGGGTTTGAACAACCAGCCTTCTGGTTAGCAGTCAAGTGCCTTAGGCACTACGCTACCAGAGCTCCTAAAAAAGAGTATAGCACTTCCTTAAAAAGCTTGAAATAGAAATACCATTTGATCCACCAAGCTAACTACTAGGAATGTACCCATGGTTATCACAGCACTATTTACAATAGCAAAGAGATGGAAATAAACTAAGTGCCCATCAACAGATGAATGGATATCCAAATTATGGTACATACACCCTGTGCAGAACCATGCAACCCTACAGAATAATGTAGAATCTGTAGAACACTGCATAATGTGAATGAACTTAGAGGACATTATACTGAGTTCAATAAGTCAATCATAGGAGAAATACTGTATAAGCCTGTTATTATAAAAAGTCAAGAAATGTTTTACACAGTGAAGGAAATTTTCTTTGCTGGTTATCAGGGATGGGAGGAGAAGGGGAGGGAGGGAAAACAGATAGTGAAGAGACAGATATTGATATGGGTGAAGAGAAAAGCAATATAACAAAAGTATGTGACTAGCACAACATCACTAAAGAAAAGGAAGAGTCAGAAAGGTGCACAAGAGGTACAGACAATAAGGGAGCTCTGGTAGCATAGTGGCTAAGGCACTTGACTGCTAACCAGAAGGCTGGCGGTTCAAATCCACCAGCCACTCTTTGGAAGGAAGGTTGGGCAATCCTACTTCCATAGTGATACTGCCTCGGAAACCCAAGGAGGGGTCGCTATGAGTCAGGGCTGACTCGACAGCACATAACAACAACATAACAACTATTGCATACACAAAACTGCTCTGGTGGCATAGTGCCTAAGGCATATGACTGCTAACCAGAAGGCTGG
>NW_006922372.1:446326-446840 GCF_000298275.1 Orycteropus afer afer | reverse complement strand
GAAGTGGGAGGAGAGCTGTTACACTGCAGGGAATATAATCAGTATCATAGAACAAAATATGTATGAACTGTTGAATGTAAAACAAGTCTGCTTTGTTAAATTTCACCCAAATCACAAGAAAATAAAAGAAAAAGAAAATTCACAAAAAATAAAATCAAAAGGAATGTTAGACAAAAAATACCTCTAAATATAATGGTTAAGCATATTTTTAAAAAAGCTTTAGATATAACACAGAATAATGTTGAGACATAATACCATATAGTCAAGTATATTAAGAATATACCAGGATGTTCAAGTCTCTAAACATCTGATTTAAGGAGCTTGGTGGCGTAGGGCCTAAGGCATTTGACTGCTAACCAGAAGGTTGGAGGTTCAAACGCACCAGCCACTCTGCAGAAGGAAGAGTGGGCAATCTACTTCCATAAAGATTTACCACCTCAGAAACGCAAAAGGGGTCACTATGAGTCAGAATCAACTCGATGGCAGTGAGTTTGGTTTGGTTTGGAGTTTGGTG
>NW_006922372.1:443536-446009 GCF_000298275.1 Orycteropus afer afer | reverse complement strand
TTTTTTTTTTTTTTTGGTTTGATCATCTGATTTAAGTTGTGTAGGTGAAAAGAAGTAATTCTCCCAGTTAAATCCATTGGCTTTTATACTGCTAGATTTTTTTAAAAGTTGCCACCAAGTTAGTTATTAAAATAACAAAAATTATGACATAATATCATGCATTTGTTGTCCAATATTAGGCAAAAACATAACAGGAAACACTAACATACAAATTTTAAGCCAGAAGAGAATAAAGCATGTCTCTTGATTTGATAACATGTTTCATGTAATTTATAATCTATTAATACTTTTTAACCCTTTTCTTTTTTTAAACCAGAAAAAAATGCTTTATGGCTTTCTATGAAATTTCAGAGTTGTCAGGAGTTTATCACTGGTACTGAGAAACAATACTTATTTAACCAAAGATCTTAATGGTAAAAGCCTAGTTGGGCTTGATTTTGTTTTGTTTTTCAAAATCATGAGGCTTGGTCTGCTTGGGGAATCTTATTCTAATGAGAGGCCAAATCCTTGTCTTCAAGTCAGGATAAATTAACTCTTTAACCCAGTAATGTGTTAGAGCTTAAATTCTGAAGCTCTATGTTTGTGGAAGGCTGCAATCTGTGGTGGGAGCCCTAACTCCACTTTAACTTCAGATACGATTTGAGTTCTTTCTGACCTTTAAACTAACATTGTGGCTTGTCTAAGTTCTAGGACAAACCTGTTGTTGTTGTTATGTGCCATCGAGTTGGACCCGACTCATAGCGACCCCTCCTTGGGTTTCCAAGGCAGTATCACTAAGGAAGTAGATTGTCCAACCTTCCTTCCGAGGAGTGGCTGGTGGGTTTGAACTGCCAGCCTTTTGGTTAGCTCCTAAGAAGAGACAGTTTGCCCTCAGGAAGAGTGTGGTTGGAAATAGATTATGCTCACACAAACTTCTATATGGACAGGAGCTCTGGTAGCATAGTGCCTAAGGCACTTGACTGCTAACCAGAAGGCTGGGATCCTGGTATTGTTTTGTAGCCACCTTGTGACTCTGACTCAGGCTAAATGGTCATGAGTCATATCTGGAACACCACCTAGCAAGGTAGTCAAGCCCCAGAACCAATCCTGTAACCCTTTTCTATCTTTAATAATGTACATAATCCAATCAGGGTCCTTTCCCTGCTTCTGTAGTCCTGCCTGCAACAGGGATGAATCGGTATGATTTTGTGATGATTCCATTTGTTTCAATCATAAGTAATTAGCCCATGGTCATGACTCAGCAAACTCCATTTTCTGTACTGTGTACATGCTGATGGTTTCCCTCATCCTGGATGATTGTCTTTGTTTTGTCTTTCTTCTGTCCAAGGCTTACTAAAATATCTCTATTGAACATGTTTCAATCTGGTGTCTCTTTTCCCCTATTATACCACAAAACATAATTACTGCTGAAATAAAGTTGTTCAAATACAAGTTTTCATTCAAACTTTTACTGTTCCCCCTATTTTCCTGAACTTAAATTTAGCCTGTTAGGACCTTACCAAGTAGTTTTGGAAAACACATTTGCTCACCTGACCCACTCATTGATATGATTATAACTTCAAGTCTCTGGCTAGGAGCAGAAACATTTCCCCAGGCCATCCTTGGTGAGCTTCATTGTAATTTCTGTTTTGGCTTCATAGAGTGTCCTTGCAATGGAGAGAACTTGTTTAGGGTTCTGTTACAGTGGGGCTCCACCTAATTATCTGGTAACTATAGGAAGGTTGGGCATTCTACTTCTGTAGTGATACTGCCTTGGCAACCCAAGGAGGGGTCACTATGAGTCGGGGTCAACTCGACGGCATATAACAACAACAACAACATATTAAGACCACATTAAAAAAAATTGTCTCAAAAAGGTCTACACTAGTTGGGGAGTCCTTTCAAAGTTTCCCTAGAGTTATAAGACTTCAGAGAATCAGGGCCCTAGAAGCCTGATTTCTGCCTTGCTCTTTCTATCCTTTGATAGCACAAAGACAAGAATTAGTCATCTAGTTCATTTGCATACATTCAGATTGGCCTAGGTATTTTGAAAGACAAAAGATTACCCATTTCTTTCCCTTTCATTATTTTCTTGATAAGCAGTTTTGTTTTGTTTTGTTTTCTTTATCATGACTAGGGGGAAAAACGTTTTTAGCCATCTTTTTTCCCCTTCTAGGCTTATCCTGTATTTCTGGAACTAGTAATTTTACTTTAAGACAAAATTACCTCTTTTCCTTAAATAAAACTCATTCCATAATGTGCAATTTAAGTTACTTGGAAAGATTTTGTTTCCAAGGTTGTCATAAACACAAAAACCTTTGTTGAAATTAATTCATTTCATCAATTCTTTGTAATATTAAACCAATGCCATCAAGTCAATTCTGACTCCTAGTGACTCCCATTGATTTTCCAAGGCTATAAATCTTTACAGAAGTAGATTGCCTTATCTTCCTCCCAAGGAGCAGCTGGTGAGTTTGAACTACCAACCTTCTGG
>NW_006922372.1:442425-443389 GCF_000298275.1 Orycteropus afer afer | reverse complement strand
TGGTGGTTCAAACCCACCAGCCACTCCTTGGAAGGAGGGTGGGGCAATCAACTTCTCGTAGTGATACAACCTTGGAAACCCAAGGAGGGGTTGCTGTGAGTCGGGTCAAACTTGACAGCACATAACAACAATACATTAAAGTACTTATTTATCATTAAACCAAATCAAAGTGAGTTCTTTGAAGAAATATTATCATCGAATATAATAGTAGGAGCTCTGGTGGTGTAGTGCTTAAGGCATTTGACTGCTAACCAGAAGGCTGGTTGTTCAAACCCACCAGCCACTCCTTGGAAGAAAGACTGGGCAATCTACTTTGGTAGTGATATCCCCTTGGAAACCCAAGGAGGGATCATCATGAGTCGGAACCGATTTGACGGCAGTGAGTTAGTTTTTTAATGTAATAATAGAAATCAACATTTAATAATACCATCCAGAGATTGAAATTATATTTTCCTGATCCTATCTTTTGGATACTTGATAAGTTTTTCAGAGAAAGCATTTTTTTTAGTTACTTAATAATTTTCTTTATATAGACTTTCATTTCTTTTAATTAAACATTTATTTATAAAGAAACTTTATATCTTAGTCATATATGGCAAATCTCCATCATGTACGAAACGGAAGTACCTTAAAAACAAATATAATGAAAGGCTACAATGTTATTAAATTCTAGTTGGGTCCCTTTTCCTTCTGGGCATAGAGAGCTAAAGAAAGCAATTTAGAATAATTTGTTTCTTTTTAAGGCCTTGTTATACCAATCAAAATAAACAATGTATTTTTCTAATGCACTTTTCAAATAGACTGATTTTCATCAGTTTCTGCAAGACAGGCCAGGAACTACCACTTTTCCCCTGCCAACAAGGAAGCATTGTGTTCAGTTTGTCAGACAAATCTGTTCCCATTTAGTCAATTCCACCTCCTAGCAGCTACCTCACAGGACAAAGTAGAAAGAACTGCTTCATTG
>NW_006922372.1:436741-441595 GCF_000298275.1 Orycteropus afer afer | reverse complement strand
GACTGGTAAGGGGAAACTCTAAGCTCATTTGTCAAGAATGTTAACAATTAGGTTGAAATCTTTGTTTCCCAGGGTCAAATAAAAGTCCTAGGAGGGAATTGCTCCTTGGAGATTCTAATGTACCGCCCAGAGAACTCCAAAGTGGCTTCATTTATTTTTCTAGACTGTCTTTAATGAGTCTGTGTTAAGCAGATAGGTACAAGCAAGTGGCAGAACCACAGTGTTACCTGAAAAATGCTGGGGTCTGGCATTGGAGCGGCACAGCCAATAGTCCGCGCCAGAGTTCAAGGGGAAGAGAATTTCATTGGGAGGTGCACCAATGAAAGTGGGATAGAGTCACTACTCCAAAACATGCCTGCTCTACTTAGCACTTATGAGCTCTGGTGGCATAGTGCATGAGGCATTTGACTGCTAACCACAAGGGTGACGGTTCAAACTCACCAGCCACTCCTCAGAAGGAAACTTGGGCAATCTACTTCTGTAGTGATACCGACTTGGAAACCCAAGGAGGGGTCACTATGAGTCAGATCCGACTCGACGGCAGTGAGTTTGGTTTTGTTTACTTAGCACTTAAAATCAGGGGGTCTTATATAAAAGAAAAAGAGACATAGAACATATGCAGAATCTGTTAACAATTTTCCAAAAGTTAGAAAGGACAATGGGTAAATAAGAAAAGAATGTTTCCTGTGCAGCTCCAGAAGTCAGATAATCCTGAAGAGGCTCCACAGTATTTGTCAAAGTTCAGGTGGCCAGTCCCAAAGTCCTTCCCAGGAGCCTTTATTGACAGAGATAGCTTTGTCTTAGACCACCAGGTGCAGCAGGAATTGATAACTGTGTCTTAGAGAGAGAACAAGTTAATTATAATGTAAGGTTGAAGCCAGGTTTTGATGAAATCATGTTTTAACTAAAAATATAGAACCGTGTTCTAGTTACATGGAGTCAGGCCTAACAAAGCAAAAATCTTTATTCAGACAACAGTGCTTATCTATATATATCATATCGGAGACCCATAAAGGAAATCTGTATTATCCCCAGATATGGCATTTCCTACTTTCAGAGAAAGTTTGAGTTTGTTCAAATATTAAGATTCTTGAACTCAGTAAAATCCTGACAGGGAAGTATCATGGAGTTTGGACTGTGTAATGCTTAAACTATGTGTGCCTAAGAGATGCACAAGTGTTGTCTTGTGACCCGTGGGAAGCCTAGAGTTTCTGGCCAATACTCTGAACTAGCTTATCCTCCCACAGGAGTTTGTAACAGTCTGTCACAGCTGGAGACTGCCCTGCAGGCTTTTACTGGTCACTCTGTGCCCTTCATTTTTGCATCTTAAGAACCCAAGATTCCACAAACTTGAAAACTGCTAGGACAGAAATTTACCCAGAACTTTGTACTGCTGCCACTGGCAGAAGCAAGCAATACTTTTGCAAGAGACAAAACCAGAACCAGAACTCCACATTACTGCCACCAGCGCAGGCAAACAAACTCTTCTAAGAGACTCATAGCAACCCCTCCTTGTGTTTCCGAGGAAGTATCTCTACAGAAGTAGATTTCCCAATCTTCCTTCCAAGGAATGGCTGATGGGTTTGAACCGCCAGCCTTCCAGTTAGCAGTAAAATGCCTTAGGCACTACGCCACCAGAGCTCCCAAACATGTTCTATAGAGACCCTTTATGAAGCCTTAAACAAGACAAAGACAAAACATAGACTCATCCTGAATGAGGGAAAACATCAGCAAATACAGAGTACAGAGTCTGATGGATCCACTGAATCACAGTCACAGAGTTCTATTGTATATGATATATGATAGAGAACAAAGGAAATCATCCCAAGATCATGATTGGTGGAAGTTCAATCTATCACTGTTGAAGGTGGGACTATAGAAACAAGGACAGAACCATGATTGGGATACATATCTAATTACAAGTTAAGAAAGGATTGGTTCTGGGGTTTAGATTACCTGGTGGTTTTGGTATGACTCATTATCATGTGACCCTGAGTCATAGCCACAAGGTGGTTACAAGACAATACCAGGATCCCAATTTTTAACTTAAATTAGATAACGTGGGCCTGATTGTGTTTGCAGTAAATACCCAGGCAAGTTCCCTACTTGTTTGTATGAGCATCTTTCTGCATAATATACTTTCAACTACACTCTTCCTGAGTGCAAACTACCCCTCCATGTCGCCCCTGATTTGTCTAAGCATAGCCATGTTGTTGGTTTAATGGCCTGCAGCATTGGAAAGTAATATAAAGAACTCAAATGGTGTGTGAATTTATATCAAGATGCAGAATGGAGTTAGGGCTCCTAATGTACACCACAAACTTCTACAAACCAAATGCTTTAGAATTTAAGCTCTAATGCACCTTGAACTCAGTTTTCTCAAATCCTCACCTCTGTATCTAATTGATCACCCAGTCTTGGTGATTTTTACCCACTGAAAATTTTTCAAACTTCTTTTCTCTTTCTTGTCCTCTGCAACACTGTGTTCAAAATAACATTTTCACTATATTACTTATATATGAACTCATTAACTTTATATTTTTTTCAGTTCATGAACTGAGGAATGTCTAGTCTGGAAATAACACAAGCATTCCAAAGATGAGAAAACCTCTAAAGACCCTTATATCCCAGCCAATCAGTATTGCCATGGAAACAGGGTCAGAGCACAGTTTTTATAATAATTTACCTTAAAACACAGTTTCCAGTCAGACCTTGGAGTTTCTATTTCTAGAAACTGACTGAATTGTTCAGAAAAGTACAATGCCTACGGCTAAAACATCTTATAAATTAGCAATATTACTGTGTGACTTCAGGGTGATTTTGTGTGTGTGTGTGCACATTTTGGGTGGAAATTTACAGAGCAGAATTAGTTTTACATTAAACATTTCACGTATGTTTGGTTTCACTCCCCAATTACCACCCCCAACCCTAACCTACTCTCCTCCTCTCCCTTCCCAGTAACCCCCCTCCCTTTGCCCTTCTTAGTTTTGCACTCCTGTCTGTCCAGCTTTTCCTCCATGTGACTATTGCCCCTCTGGTGCCTCATAGCCAGTTGCTCCAAGGGATGTATCTCTGTAGAGTAGGTTGGTGCATTGCCCTGGGTAGACTGTTCTGCATGTACATCTTATTTACTGTTGGGCTGAGAGTCAGCCCTTGGGAATGAATTTTATCCCAGATCCGATGTGTATCCCAGAGCCATAGTCTTGGGGGTCCCACCAGACTTCATCCAACCAGTAATTCTGGTCATTGTTGTGTTTTTTAATTTTGTTCCACGTTTTTCCTCCCACTCTATCCAGGATCTCCAGTTTTGATCCTTTTTTAGGGTGATTTTTAAGGAGACTAGTTTATTCAACGGTCAAGGTTTAAAAGGACATCTAAGGGCAAATGCCCTGGGTGGGTCATGCCAAATCCATGGACCCAAAATACCTGGATACCAGGAGAATTAAAACCACTTATCAAGTGTCTCAACTAGTTTACCTACTTCCAGTCTTGCCATACTTCCTACCTCTTGAATTATTTTCTACACTGCAACCAGAGTGATCTTTTAAAATGTAAATATGACCATGAAATCCTTACTCATCAAAATCCTTTAAGGTTCAAGATAAATACAAATACCTTAACTTTATTTAGCAAAGCCCTTTAGAATGTACCTTGTTTCTCTGGTAGCATAGTGCCTAAGGCATTTGACTGCTAACTAGAAGGCTGGCGGTTCAAACCCACCATCCACTCCTTGGAAGGAAGGTTGAGCAACCTACTTCCATAGTGATACCACCTCAGAAACCTAAGGAAGGGTCTTGTGAGTTGGATCTGACTCGATGGCAGTGATTTTGGTTTTTGGTATCTACATATAAGCTGTATTCTATGCTATAGCCACATTCAACTGTTTGGACGTCTCTAACTAGACCATTCTCTTTTTTCTCTGTTTGCCTTTCTACAAACATCCCTTCTTACTGGAATGATGACAGCTTCCTCTTCTTCTTTGCTTAACTAATTCTTACTGAACATTCAAGTCTCGACCTAGGATTTACCACTTCTAAGAAATATTGCTTTCATCCTTGGACTTTATTAGGCTTTCTTCCCATAAACAACAGAAGGCTGGTGGTTCAAACCCACCAGCCACTTCTCGGAAGGAAGGTTGGGAAATCTACTTCCATAGTGATACTGCCTTGGAAACCCAAGGAGGGGTCACTATGAATTGGGTCCGACTCGATGGCACATAACAGCAACAACAATAGCATAAAAAAAACAAAGTAGTATAAGATCATATTAAATAACTGAATATGGGTATAAGTCAAGTGCATCAGGAAGCAGGTGGAAAGTTTAGCTAGTTCAGGGAAGCCCTCTCTGGTGTTTGAACCAAGATATTTGAACCAGGAATTAAATGGTGAGAAAGAGGAAGCCATATAAAAATCTAGGGGTAAGCACATTCCTGGCAGAGGGATATAAATTACAAAGACCCCTAACTGGGGAAATAAATGGTGCATTCAAGGGACAGAAAGATACTTGTTGAAAAGCTATTGAAACTGGTGTGTAGTAAGCAAAAAGAAGCCTGAAGGGAGATGACACAGGAAAAGGAAGGGCAATGTAGGCTGTAGAAAAAGAGTTCACATGTATTCTTATTGCATTGAGAAGCTGTAGAGTGTTCTAAACAGGATAGTGGTATGAGTTGTTTTGGACATGAAAATAATTGTCCTTGTTGTAGGGAAAACATTGTAAAGGACAGACAGGAAGCAGGCAAAATTTTCAGGAAGCTAACTGCAATAATTCTGGCAAGATATGGTGATGGCTTTGACTAGGATTTTAGTCGTGGCGTGTGTTAGACTGGGTTCTCTAGAGAAACAAAATCAGTAAAGC
>NW_006922372.1:430262-435651 GCF_000298275.1 Orycteropus afer afer | reverse complement strand
CCTTTGGGACTAAGATCTCCAGACCCACAGAGCATAGGGTAGCAGGGACAGGAAGCAAAAATTTTTTGAGTGGGTCACTAGGGGTAATAGTGAGTAGTACCACTCCCGTTCCTTTCCCTTGGTTCCTGGACCCATGAATCCTGGCTTTTGGAGAAAAAGAATTGTATATTAGATGCTGGTTTAAAGCATATATAGCCTCCTGGAGAACATTGCCCTAACCCTTCAAAGTATTGCCACCTAGCTGGCACCGTACTTGTGTTTTCAGTATGCCATTCCATCATTCTATCAAGCCAGCTGCTTCAGCATGATGGAGAACATTGTAAGACCAGTGAATTCCATGAGCATAGGCCCATTGTCACACTTAATTTGCTGTGAAGTGAGTCCCTTGATCTGAAGCAATGCTGTGTGGGATACCATGATGAATAAGACATTCTGTAAGTGCACAGATGGTAGTTTTGGCAGAACCATTGCATGCGGGGAAAGCGAATCCATATCCATAATAAGTATCTATTCTAGTAAGAACAAAACACTGTCATTTCCATGATGGAAATGGTCCAATATAATCAATGTGCCACCAGGTTGCTGGCTGATCACCCAGAGGAATGGTTCCATGCTTTGGATTCAGTGTTGCTCTCTGCTTCTGGCAGATTGGGCACTCAGCAGTGGTGGTAGACAAATCAGCCTTGGTAAGTGGGAGACCATGTTGCTGAGCCCATGCATAACCTCCATCCCTGCCACCATGGCCACATTGTTCATGAGCCCATTGAGCAATGACAGGATTAGCTGGGGAAAATGGATGGCTGGTTTCCACTGAACGTGTCATCCAATCCACCTGATTATTAAAGTCCTTCTCTGCTGGAGTCACATTTTGGTGGGAATTCACATGAGACACAAATATCTTTACTCCTTTGGCCCATTCAGAGAGATCTATCAACATACCTCTTCTCCATATATCCTTGTCACCAATTTTCCAATCATGCTCCTTTCAAGTTCCAGACCATCCAGCCAAACCATTAGTCACAGACCATGAATTCATATATAATCGCATATTTGGCCATTTCTTATTCCATGCAAAGTGAACAGCCATATGCATGGTTCGTAATTTTGCCCATTGAGAAGATTCCCCTTCACTGCTGTCCTTCATGGAAGTCCCAGAAACAGCCTGCAGTACCACTGCTGTCCACTTTCGAGTGGTACCTGCATATCATGCAGAACCATCTGTAAACCAGGCATGAGTTTACTCTTCCTCAGTCAACTGATCATAAGGAACTCCCCATGAGACCATAGGTGCAGTCTGGGAGAGGGAAGGTAATGTGACTGGAGTGAAAATCATAGGCATTTGGGCTACTTTCTTGTGCCTTCAGGTCCTGCTCGAGCCCGATCTCTGATATACCACTTCCATTTAATGATGGAGTGCTGCTGTGCACGTCCAACTTTATGACTCTGTGGGTCACACAACACCCAGTTCATGATGGGCAGCTCAGGCCTCATCGTCACTTGGTGGCCCATGGTTAGGCATTCAGTCTCAACTAAAGCCCAGTAACAAGCCAAAAGCTGTTTCTCAAAAGGACAGTAGTTATCTGCAGAGGATGGCAGGGCTTCGCTCCCAAATCCCAAGGGTCTGTGTTGTGATTCACCAATAGAGACCTACCAAAGATTCCAAACAGCATCTCTATCTACACTTCAAGCATGATTAGATCAGCCGGATCATATGGCCCAAGTGGCAGAGCAGCCTTAATGGCAGCCTGAACCTGTTGCAGAGCTTCTGTTGTTCTCGACCCCAGTCAAAACTAGCTTTCCAGGTCACTTGATAAATAGGCCACAGCAACACACCCAAATGAGGGATATGTTGCCTCCAAAATCCAAAGAGGCCCACTAGGCCTTGTGGCTCCTTTTTAGTTGTGGGGTAAGCCAGATTAACTTATCCTTCACTTTAGTAGGAATATCTCGATATGTCCCACACCATTGGACCCCTAGAAATTTCACTGAGGTGGAAGTTGCCTGAATTTTTGTTGGGTTAATTTCCCGCCCTTAAGCATGCAGATGTCTCACCAATTAACTCTAGAGTCATCAATACTTCTTCCTAACTAGGTCCAGTCAGCATAATGTTATCAATATAACGGACCAATGTGATGTATTGTGGAAGGGAAAAGTGATCAAGATCCCTACCAACTAAATTATGAATAGTGTTGGGGAGTTGATATACCTCTGAGGAAACACTGTGAAAGTATACTGTTGGCCTTGCCAGCTGAAGGCAAACTGCTTCTAATTGTCCTTCGAAATTGGTATCGAGAAAAAGGCATTGGCCAGATCAATAGCTGCATACCAAGTACCAGGAGATGTACTAATTTGCTCAAGCAATGAAACCACATCAGGAACAGCAGCTGCAATTGGAATAACCACCAGATTAAGTTTACGATAATCTACTGTCATTCTCCAAGACCCATCTGTTTTTTGCACAGGTCAAGTAGGCGAATTAATGGGGATGTGGGAGGAATCACCACCCCTGCATCCTTCAAGTCCTTGATGGTGGCAGTAATCTCTGCAACCCCTCCAGGGTTGTGGTATTGCTTTTGCTTTACTATTTTTGTAGGTTGAGGCAATTCTAATGGCTTACACCTGTCTTTTTCTACCATAATAGCCCTTACTCCACATGTTAGCAGCAACAATGGGTGTTTGGGGCAGTTCCTGAGAACATTCAGCAATGTCTTCCATGGCCTCTCCCTCAGACAATGATCCAGCGGGAACAGTTGGTGGAAGGGATAATGGTTTTACAGTAATCCCTTCAGATGGGAGGGATTCAACAGTATTTACAGGCTCCATATTCTGACCTTCCTGGCCATCTGCCCATATGTCCCCATTCCAGGTTTCAGGATCCTATTTTTTTCCCAATCAATGCCCTCACTTCAACTTCAGACACTATTCTGGGTTGGTAATTTAATTGGTGTTGTAATTCAGCCACCCTTACAATAAGACTCTGGGTTTAATTTTCAGCAATATTACCTCTGTTACTAGAAGAAATAAGGCTTTCTTTCTTTCACAGCACAACTGGAAACATTGAGGTCTTTTATGCAGTGCTCATTTTGCTCTTTCAGTACTGTGTCTAGTGTAAGTAGGACCAATCAACCAGCTTCCTTATACTCCTTGTGCTGACAGAATTGCAGAAAAGTATCAAATATGCAATCACCCAGAGCCTCACTTCTCACAAGTACTACACCTATTTGTGGTGCTATTTTGCATATTAATGTTGCTACCTCACACCATGGATTAGCAGGGCCCTCTTTACTAATAGAGGCAGCATCACTAGTGTCTTTATGGTTAATCAAATTGGAGAATCAATTTAGGAAGCCCATCCTTATGATTTTGTCTCTCTAGAACCACTCTCAGTACCAAATGTGTTAGACTGGGTTCTCTAGAGAAAAAAACAAAACCAGTAAAGCTTAGAGGGAGAGAGAAAGGGAAATTTATCTTAGGAAAATGGCTCACACACCTATAGAAGCTGGCAAGTCCAAAGTTCTTGGACCAAATGTCAAGCTGGAGGCGTTTCCCGAGTCATGCAGCTGCAGGGGCTGAAGAGCTCAATGTTGGCAGGCAGTATACTGGCTGTTGACTCCAACAAATGACGAATCCAAGATCTCCAGGCCAAATGGTGGATTGTTTGCTCACAGACAGTTGTAGGCAGCACAACAGAATCCTGATCCACAGAAGAGTGTCTCTTTTCCCAGGATGTCCATAAATATACTGGAAGCAGGCCACACCCCTAGGGAAACTCCCTTTCAGTGGATTAGCTGCTCAAAACATATACATCTGATCCCATCATGGAAACGACCCATATCACAATTGCTTAAACTACATAGAATTGTATTCCAGCCAAGTTGACACAAAGCTCCAACTATCACATGGCGATGGGGAGGGGCGTTGGGTTTAGGATTTGTTTTGGAGAACTTGCTAGTAGATTGTGTGTGAGTTGAGCAGAATTGTTGTGGGAGTGAGTAGGCAAGGAATCAAAAGTCCCTTGGTTTTGGCCTGAACAGTTGTATTCTGGATTGTGCCAGTTACTGAGATGGTAATGACTAGAGGAGGAACAAGTCTGATGGGTGGTGGGAAGAGGTAGGAAATCAGTAACTTGGCTTTGTACTTATTATGTTTGAGATATCAATTGTATAACTACATGAAAATGTTTAATAGGAAATTATATGTAGGATTCTAGAGTTCAGGAAATGGGTCAAAAGTCAGAGATGCAAATTTTGTAGTCATTCATTGATATTAAATCTTTGAGACTAGATGCAATCTCTAATGGGTTAAATGTAGATAACAAAGATGAGGTCATTGGTCTGAGTTCTAGGACAGTCAAATATTTAGAGGTATGAAGGATGGAGAGCTATCAAAAGAAGAAATTGAGAAGTGGACAGTTAGGTAGGAAAAGAACCAAAAGCTAGTGGTATCTCAGAATCCAAGTGAAGAAACTGATTCAAGGAAGAGGGGCCACTTAGCTGTGACAAATAATGGAACATCAATTTTGAGAATTGAACCCTGGTTTTGGTAACATTGAGGTCATTGGCAATTTTGAAAATGGAATGTTGGGACAAAAGCCTGAATGGATTGGTTTGTGAAACAATGGCAGTAAAGAAGTGACAACAGTAAGTCTTTCTAGGTGGCTATGAAAGCATGCAGAGAAATGGATATTAGAAGAAAGGGAAATTGGAATCAAGGAAGGGAAATTTTCTTTTAAATTGTGAATATTGAATATTTGTCTGCTAATGCAAATGGTCTAGTAGTAAGGGAGAAATTCTACCACTCATCTGTCAGTTTGTTTTACTGTGGTGGCTTACATGTTACTATGAGGCTGGAGGCTATGCCTCCAGTATTTCAACTCCCAGTGAACAATTTTCAGTGGAGTTTCAAGACTAAGACAGACTCTGAGGAAAAAAGGGGCCATACAATTCTCAAAGAATTGACCAGTGAAAACCTTATGAATAGCACTGAAGCACGGTCTTATATGTTACTGGAAAATGTGATGAAGAATAGCCCTGGAACGTTGTCTGATACAGTGCTGGAAGATGAGCCCCTCAGGTCAGAAGACACCCAAAATATGACTGGGGAAGAGATGTGTAATAGTTGGAGTTGTGTGTCAACTTGGCTAGACCACAGTTCTGTGTGGTTTAAGCAGTTGTGATGTGGGTTATTCCCATGATGGGATCAGATATACATGTTTTGAGCAGCCAATACATTGAAAGGGTGTCTCCCTAGGGGTGTGGCTGCTTCCAATATATTTATGGATATCCTGGGAAAATGAGACACTCTTCTGTGGATCAGGATACTGTTCTACTGCCTACAACTGTCCGTGAGCAAACAGTCCACCGTTCGGCCTGGTGATCTTGGATTCATC
>NW_006922372.1:427407-430053 GCF_000298275.1 Orycteropus afer afer | reverse complement strand
GGTTTTTCTTCTTTAGAAAACCCAGCCTAACACATTTGGTACCAGGACTGGGTTGGTGCTCTGACAGACACCTAAAATGTGGAGTGCATCCTTGACCTGAGACCCTGGCTGAGAGACCCCTGCAGAGAGACAGAGAGACCGGTATTAAACAGCAACAGGCTTACCAGCCCGTGGAGGAGAAAGCTGGGTGCCATTGGGTAGGCAGCTTCCTGGCAGAGTAGGTTGACATTGGGCATTCATGAGTAGAAGAGACTGGCATGAGATGAAGTAGTAGGTTAGCCACCCCATGGAGCAAGCAATCTAAGTGTCCTTTTGTCAGGAATTTTCCTGGCAGAGTGGGTTGCCCTCGGGCATTAATTGGCAGAAGCAGAGGGACCAAGGAAACAGGAAGCAGAACTGCCTCAGCCTCAAAGGGTAGGACCATGGCCTTTGGGGGTGGAACCACAACAGCCCCCTACATTTCAAAGAGCCATACCTTCACCAACTTGGTTCTGGAGTGTGGGGCTGCTCATTCATGTGAGCCAGTGGGATGGAGCTGCTGCCCAAGAGTGAGGGGGCAGAGGTGCCATGCCCAAGAGGGAGAGGAACAGGGCCCACCAGGCCAAGGGGGTGAGGTCACCACTCTGGAACTAGGGGACTGGAGGAGTCATCCAGTGAAGGAGATCTGTACAGATACCACCCATTGAAGATCTGTACAGGTGCCAAGTTGACAAGGGGTCGAATTATGATAGTTCAGTTTGTGTGTCAACTTAGCTGGGCCTTGTTGAGTGGCTAGGCAGCTGGATGTCATTATTGCCAATGTTAAAATCTATTGAAGTAGTGAGTAGCTGCTTTAGGGATATGGTCTGCTTCCCATATATAAGAAACAGCTTTCGGAATGGTCTCTAGCTTATCGCACTCTTGAACCCTGCATGAAGCCGAGTTGTTGTTCAGCAGCCTGCGATGCTCTGCTGATCTTGGCACTTTTAATGGACTTGAATTAATGGCTTGCCATGTGGTTTGGTAATATTGGGACTGTGCCTTGTTGCTTGTCAACGTTGGGTTTGTCAGCCTTAGCAGCCAGCAGCTGAGTGAAGAAAAGCCTCCAGCTTCAGTGGGCTGGGAGCAGGAGGCATAGCTGAAGCCTAAGGTTGAGGGGCTTTCATCCAGCCCCTAGAGCCTGGCACTTTGAATTCAGACTTAAAGCCTCCAAATTGTAAGAATAAATTCCTGTTTGTTAAAGCCATCCCATTTGTGGTATATTCTTGTCAGAGCAGCACTAGGTAACCAAAACAAGCTGTCTCCTCAAAGTAGAGTCAACCTTAATGAAATGGATGAAGTAAAGCTTTCAGGACCTCCATTTTCTGATGTGTCATAACTCAAAATGAGAAGAAAGAGCTGCAAACATCCATTAATAATTGGAATGTGGAATGTAAGAAAATTGGAAGTTGTCAAAAATGGAATGGAACATCTAAAGACTGATACCCTAGGCATTAGTGAGCAGAATTGGACTGGTTTTGGCCATTTTGAATCAGATAATCATATGATCAACTATGCCGGAAATGACAAATTGAGAGGAATGGTGTGGCATTCATCACCACAAAGAATGTTCCAACATCTACCCTGAAGAACAATGCTGCCACTGATAGGACAATATCCATATGCCTATAAAGAAGACCAGTTCATATTACTATTATCCAAATTTATGCACCAACCACTAAAGCGAAAGATGAAGAAATTGAAGACTTTTACCAACTTCTGTAGTCTGAAACTGACCAAACATGTAATTAATATGTATTGATTATTACTGGTGACTGGAATGTGAAAGTTGGAAACAAAGAAGAATCGCCAATAATTGAAAATTATGACCTTGGTGATAGAAATTACACCAGAGATTGCATGACAGAATTTTGCAAGACCAACAACTTCTTCATCACAGATACCTTTTTGAACAACATACACAGTGGCTATTCATGTGGACCTCACCAGATGAAGTACACAGGAATCAGATCAACTACATCTGTGCAAAGAGGTAATGGAGAAGCTCAATATCTTCAGCCAAAACAAGCCCAGGAGCTGACTGTGGGACAGCCATCAATTGCTCATATGCAAGTTCAAGTTGAAGCTGAACACAATTAAAACAAGTCCATGAGAGCCAAAATATAATCTTAATTATATCCCGCCTGAATTAAGAGACCATCTGCAAAATAGATTTGATGCATTGAACACCAATGACCAAAAACCAGATGAATTATGGGATAACATCAAGGACGTCATCCAAGAAGAAAGCAAAAAGGTCATTAAAAAGAAGGAAAGGAAGAAAAGACCAAAACGGATTTCAGAAGAGACTCCAAAAATTGCTCTTGAAAGGAGAGTAGCTAAAATAAATGCAGGAAATTACAGGATAAAAGAGCTGATCAGAAGATTTCAAAGAGCAGCTCAAGAAGAATAAGTCAATTACTATAATGAAATGTGCAAAAACCTGGAGTTAGAAAAACAAAAGGGAAAAACACACTAGACATTTCTCAAGCTGAAAGAACTGAAGAAAAAATTCAAGCTTTGAGTTGCAATACTGAAAGATTCTATGGGCAAAATATTGAATGATGTGGGAAAAATCAAAAGAAGATGGAAGGAGTATACAGAGTCACTATACCAAAAATAATTTCT
>NW_006922372.1:422651-425981 GCF_000298275.1 Orycteropus afer afer | reverse complement strand
CAAGTATTGTGAGTATGGCGGAGGATCGGGCAGTGTTTCATTCTGTTGTACATCTGGTCACCATGAGTCAGTGCCAACTTGAAGACATCTAACAACAACATGGGAAAAATTCATGCATAAAATAATGGATAATTTTTGCAGTAATATCCTTATGGAAGTCAGAAGAGACATGGAGGATTGAATTTTGATAAGAGTAAGGATAATTGGTCCATAGTAAGAGGAGGTGAGTTAAGGTATGTTGATGACACAGTGATGGCAAGATGAAGAAGTTGTCTTCTCATTACTTCTGTTTTCTAATTAAATATAAGAGGAAGACATGAGCTAAGAGTGAGAAGAATGAGGATGTGTAGAGAAGAGAAAGAGACAGCAATCTGATATGTAGGAGGAGAGAAATGGGAGAGTGGTAGCATGGAAATGAAAGGCAGGGATAAAAGATTTCAAGAAGTAGCAGGCCATAGATCAAGTGTTAAATTCTCTTTCAGTAGAATCAGATTAATATTGAAAAGATGCCATTGAATTTGCTAATTAGAAAGTAATCAGTTGATTTTTATAGGAAAGATGGTCCTATTTCAATGAAGACTAAATGGGATGTAAGGAATTGTATATGTAATCAATATTCTTTGGAAAAGGAAAGTGGGTGATAAATTGGAAATAGGAAACTTTTTATCACTTTCATTAGATTGTGAATTCATGAGGAAGAGGAATATGTCAGATTCATGTGGTATACCTTGTGACTTATATAGGGTATAGCACTGCTGATTGTTAATAAAAGTTGAATATATGAGTGAATGAATAAATTATGCTCCTAGATAGAGTCAACACAGTCTTCTAAGATTTGATCTGTTCTGCTCTCCTCAACATATGCAATTGTGAAAAATAACTGAAGAGGTGTTTCTGTTACTCCCTAAAGGAGTGGAAGAATATAGGTGACAAAGGAGGTAGCTCAAATGCAATCTGTGGCTTCTGGACATTCACTCCACTGCCCAGTATATAGACACAACTGGAAGGTCTGACCTCAGATTTGTAAGAAACTAGTTGGCAGGAATGTGAAGAAGAACATGGCATCAAGATTGGAGGAAGACTCATTAATAACCTGCAATATTCTGATGACACAACTTTGCTTGCTGAAAGTAAGGATGAGTTGAAGGATTTACTGTTGAAGATTGAAGACTACAGTGTGCAGTATGGATTACACCTCAATATAAAGAAAACAAAAATCCTCACAACTGGACCAATAAGCAGCATCACCATAAATGGAGAAAAGATTGAATTTGTCAAAGACTTCATATTACTTGGTTCTACAACCAACACCAATGGAAGCAGCAGTCAAGACATCAAAAGACGTATTGTGTTGGGTAAATCTGCTGCAAAAGACCTCTTTCAAGTGCTGAAGAGCAAAGATGTCTCCTTGAAGAAAAGGTGTGCCTGACAAGCCATGGTATTTCCAGTCGCCTCATATGCATGTGAGAGTTGGACAATGAATAAGGAAGACTGAAGAAGAGTCCATGCTTTTGAGTTGTGGACTGCTGAAAGAACTAACAAATGTGTCCTGGAAGAAGTGCAGGTGGAATGTTCCTTGGAAGCAAGAATGGCCAGTTAGATTGACACAGTGGCTACAACCATGTGTTCAGGTATAGCAAGGATCATGCGGCTGGCACAGAACAAAGCAATATTTCATTCTGCTGTACATAGGATCACTATGAGTCAGGTATGACTCGACAGCACCTCACAACAACAAAGTTGGCATTGTCTGCATAAGTAATAAACTCTGAGATAGCTACACATTGTGGTGTTGGTGTTGCGAGTTTCCTCTGCCAAGGTTAGCTTAAGAGTCAGCTAGGGTTTGGTTTTTAGGGTGAAGGAGGGAGGGAATTTGATATGATAGCCATCTAGCCATAGTTGAAGAGTATAAATACAGCAACAAATGAGAAATTGCATAGAATGGAATTAGAATAAATCAGAGCAATTTGATAAATGCAAGACTAGGGTTGTTTAGGTTGATTATCAGAGAAACCATCTTAACACTGAAAATTACTGGATAGGGGAGTAACCTTTGAGAGGAAATAGTGGAAACCCTGCCACTGAGTGAGTCATTTATAATTATTTAAAATTAGGCAGGACCATGTAGTTGAGAAATAATATATCATAATACAAAGTGTAGCTTTGCTGTGTTCCCAGAGGACTGGACTGGATGTAACCTAATAGCTTTTTCCTACACTAATTTGGTTGATTTATGTCAGAGGAAATACTAGTTGATCCCTTTGTTTTCTTCCTGTACAGTGACTCATACTTGAATTGACAACAGGGATATAACAAAGAGAATGCTCATTGATTGTGCAAATGATAGAGTATGGAATTCAAGGACAATAGGTTGGAGGAGTAGACTCAAACTTCCCAAGAACTTGGAAAATTGGTCAGGAACAGGTAAAACTCCATAAAGTCAGAACTTTTTGTTGTTCACCATTGTCCCCAGGACATGTCTCCAGAGCCTAGAATGCAGTATTTGATGAATAAATAAACAGATGATGAATGAATGAATGGCACCTTGGGAAGAACACCCTCATAACAAAAGCATAAGATGAACAGTGGACTGACAGGTTGGACATATTCCTTATTATCTCTGAGTCAGTTTTCTCATCTCCATTCCAACAGGTTTCTGAGAATGAAATTACAACATGTAGATAAGATACTTAGAATTTAGCTTTCAAGTATTAGCACTTTCCTCTTTATTTTTCCAGATACAGTCTCACCAGTAAGTCAAATCTGTTTAGGATTTGTCATGTTGAAGAGAGAGAAAATTACTCTTATGTTTTTTCTCCCTTTAAAAAACTACAGACAATGTTAGAGCAATTTTTAAAAACAAGAAACAGCTGAGGTGCTACTAGGTATGCTATTTCTTCAGTTTGCTTTCATCAATTCACCGCAAATAGTAATTCAAATAAAATTTTAAAAGCTTTCCTGGCAGTCTTTAAAAAAAAAAAAAAAAAAAAAAACCTTGGTACTTAGTATGCAAAACAGCTTTGGCTGTTGGAGCTAATCACTGGGAAGGCTGACCTTTTAAACTTCCTTGCTTTCAGAATTCCTTCTATCGTTTTTTCGGTCCTTCTACATCAGACAGAATTTGTAGAGAAAAGAATATCTTCATTAGGTAAATGACAGCACTAAGTGTATAATGGGAGCTCTGGTAGCATAGTGGCTAAGGCACTTGATGGCTAACCAGAAGGCTGGCAGTTCAAACCCACCAGTCACTCCTCGGAAGGAAGATGGGCAATCTACTTCGTAGTGATACTGCCTCGGAAACCCAAGGAGGGGTCGCTATGAGTCGGGTCC
>NW_006922372.1:420278-422226 GCF_000298275.1 Orycteropus afer afer | reverse complement strand
CTTCCGAGGAGTGGCTGGTGGGTTTGAACCGCCAGCCGTCTGGTTAGCAGGCAAGTGTCTTAGCCACTATGCTACCAGAGCTCCCATTAGAAGTCATTTCAGTGAAGGCTTTGTAAAACAATCAAGATTATTCAACCAGAGAGGAGAAAGTTTTCAGTCTCTTAGAAATAGCCACTTGCCATGGATGGCTTGAAAACCAAAACCAAAGAAAACAAAAGTGTTGTCTTAATTCATTCCACAACCAATTTAATGCCAATGGAAGAGTTTTGCTTGTAAAATAAATAAGCTGGGTGTTGGATGTTTTATATATTTGTTTTGCAACATAGGAAGAAATGATTTAACAGCTGCTTTTTAGTGCTGAAAAAAAATTCTGCTTTTCTAGAATATGAAGTATTGAGTCCCATGGTCTGCATCTTCTATCTATGCCTCCTTCCCTTTCAATCCTAAGACCGTCCATCCACCACTTTATTTTTCTTGAAAAATCTACTTTCTTATCTTGACCGTCCCAGAAAACATGATTCTGTAATACACACAACAGAATGTCTGTTTTCTTTTTCTGCTAAGGACAGGACAAAAACAAATAGCACCATTTGTAGCAAGAGAGATTTTAGGTAGATGGTATAGTGGTGAAAGCACTTGGCTGCTAACCAAAACGTTGGTGGTTATAACCCACCAGCTGCCCTGTGGGAGAAAGATGAGGCAGTCTGCTTCCGTAAAGATTTGCAACCCTGGAAATCCCATGGGGCAGCTAGTTTTACTCTGTCCTATCAGATCACTATGAGTTAGAATTGACTTGATGGCCGTGGGTTTGATTTGGTTTTCTAAGAGGACTTCCAAATCATTTTCTGTAGTCAGTAGTAATTCACCAAAGAAATGTATAGAATTTTCTTTACTGACCTCAGCAGATCCTTACCTCCCCAGAGATGTCACACAGACACGGAAGAGGAGAAGGGAGTTGGTAGTAATGGCTGAGAAATGGATGAATTACAGTCTTTTCATCTTTGTTGTGTTCAAGCCAGCATTCTCTAAAATGTTAATGCATTGAAGAAAATCTATACTAGTTTTGTGCAGACTAAATGGTAAGCAGTAAAGAAAGAATTTTGGACTTTGCTCTATTTTGTCTCTCACATGTACACACACCCATACTCTGTATTCTGTCCTTTCAGTATTTATAATTTACTACCATCACTTCAAGTGCCTAAATAGTATGCCTTTCACATTTACATCTTTACCCCAGAACTATTTTCTGAACACCAAGCTCATATTTCCAGTTGTTTCTTGGGCATTTTTGCTAGAAACACAAGTATCTCAAACTCAACATGTCTTGATCTTAAACTCCTGGTATTCTCCTATGGTAGTTAAGGTTATGTGTCAACTTGGCTGGGCTGGTTTTGAGTGGCTGAGCAGCTAGAAGTATTCCTCATGATGAGACTGGTAATCACCTCCATGGTGGAATCTACTGTGAGCAGCCTTAGGGAATGTGGTCTCTTCCCAGTATATAAGGAGAAGCTTAGGAATGCTCTGTGGCTTTTGGCACACTTGAATCATGCATGTAGCAGGGTTGTTGTTTAGCAGCTTGCCATACTCTGCTGATCTTGGGATTCTTAATGGACTTGAATCAATGGTCTGCCGTTTGGTTTGGTAATATCTGGACTGTGCCATTTTAGTTGTTAACCTTGAGTTTGTCGGCCCCAGCAGCTGCCTGAGTGAAGAAAACCTCCAGCTTCAGTGGGTCGGGAGCAAGAGGCAAAGCTGAAGCCCAAGGTCAAGAGCCTTTCACCTGGCCCCTAGAGCCTGGCACTTTGAACTCGGACTTCTAGCATCCAAACCTGTCAAAGAATAAACTCCTGTTTGTTCAAGCCATCCCATTTGTGAATGTCTGTTTGTTGTTGTTGTTCTTGTTAAGTGCCGTCGAGTCGTTTCCGACTCATAGCGACCCCATGCACAG
>NW_006922372.1:415339-416673 GCF_000298275.1 Orycteropus afer afer | reverse complement strand
TATTCTTTTAGCTTCCTCGAACATCTCAACCATTCTGTCAACAGTGTCCTCTCATGACTTGCTTTTGCTTGGAATAGTCTCCTGCCCCTTCTTTACCTGTTAAGCCCCTACTCATTGTTAAAAGTCCTCACTATATACTACCAGCTGTTCTTCATTCCTACAGGAGAGCTAATGGTTCTGCCCTCTGTGAACTTACCACATCTTATCAGAAATATAAGTTTAGGTATCTCTTTTTCCTACTAAACTATGAGCTCATTGAAGGCAGAGATTGCATCTTAATCAGGTTTAAAGTCTCAGCACCTAACACATAATAGTCCATTGCAACAACTAATGGAAAAATGAATGATGTAATCTAAAACTTCAGGAAAAGCCCTGCTCTGGGTTTTCCTAACACTAGTCCTTTTGGGTAACAGTGGACCTTCCACAGTCTGTCTTCCTTGACTTTGTCAAAATCAGTCATATTCTGTCCTGTCTTTGCTTTTCTTCACATTATTGTCACCTCATGGTTTTTGTTCAGGGAAAATTATCATATGTGAGGATAATATTCCATTGTATAGATATACCACATTTTGTTAACCCATTCATCTGTTGATGGACACTTGGGCTCTTTCCACCTGTTGGCTACTATAAATAAAGCTGCAGTGAACATTGGTTTACATGTGTCTGCTTGAGTTCCTGCTTTCAAGTCTTTTGGGTGGAAAGTAGGAGTGGAATTACTGGGTCATATGGTAATTCTATGTTTAATATGAGGAATCACAAAACTCATTGTAATATTAACTTGCACTTCCTTAATAACTAATAATGTTGAACATATTTTCATATGCTTATTTGTCATTCTGTATATCCTCTTTGGTGAAATGTTTATGTCTTTTGCCAATTTTCTAATTGGATTTTTTATTTTTTATACTGCTAAATCTTGGGAGCTCTTAAAGTGTTCTCCCTATATAAGTTGATTGTTAAAAAAGTGGTTTGCAAATATTTTCTCCCCGTCTTTAGTTTGTCTTTTTAACCTCTTCATAAAGTCTTTTGCAGAGTAAAATTTTGAATTTTTATGTGATCTAAGTTATCAAATTTTCTGTGATTGATTGTATTTTTGGTGCCAACTCTTTGCCTAGCTCTACTTCCCAAACATTTTCTCTTTTTATCCCTAAGGTTTATTGCTCTGTGTCTAACTTTTAAGTCTGTGATTCATTCTCAGTTCTATTTCTGTCTAAGTGTTCTGATTACCTAGTACCACTCTGACAGGAATATACCACAGACGGGATGGCTTTATCAAACAGGAGTTTATTCTTAAAATTTGAAGGCTTTAAGTCCAAGTTCAAAGTGCCAGGCTC
>NW_006922372.1:413710-414415 GCF_000298275.1 Orycteropus afer afer | reverse complement strand
GGGCTGGTAAGGCTGTCACTGTCTCATGCCAGTTCTTTCGGCTCTGCTACTGCTGTTTCACATGCCAGTCTCTGGGCTGTGCTCTTGCCATCTCTCATGCTGGTCTCTGGCTCTGATCCTGCCATCTGTCATACCATATGCCAGGGTCTGTCTGCCACGGTCTGTCTGCCAGGGTCTCAGGTTAAGCATAGTAAAGATTATGAGGATGGTGTAGGACCTGGCAGTGTTTCATTCTATTGTACTTAGGGTCACTATGAGTCTAAATGCAACAATATATTGTTATATTTGGAGTGAGTGTAGACAGCATATAATTGAGCTTTTTTTTTTTTTTTTAATGCACGTTGCCAATCTCTGTCTTTTAATTGATGCATAAAGATAATTGACATTTAATGTAATTAATGATATGTTAAACTTTAAGTCCAACATTTTATTTTGTTTTCTTCGTGTTTTGTTTTTCATTTCTCTTTTCTTTTTCCTACCTTTCTGTGGGTTACTTGAACATTCATTAGAATTCCATCTTTATTTATCTCTATTCTTTTTTGAGTATATATTCCATATAGATTTTTTTAGTGACTACTTTAGGTATTACATTAGATAAGCATAACTTATCACACTCAAAACTGTTGTTGTTCAGCAGCACAATATACATTCTTCTCCAGTGCACATGGAACTTTTTCCATGATAGACCATATGTTAGGCCATAAA
>NW_006922372.1:402383-404890 GCF_000298275.1 Orycteropus afer afer | reverse complement strand
TAGCTCCTGATTGTTAAAGTTATCCACCTGGGGTATTTCTGTTGCAAGTGGTATGAAGCAATCTTCTGGGAGGTTCGCTCTCTCTCTCAGGTGTATAGAATTCTGATGTTGTGATTGGTTAGTTTGGCCACTCTGCCAGGCTCAAAAGAGCCCTCCTAGAGGTGGAAGGAGTCTCTCTGACTGCTGGCTGAGAAAGACGCGCTGCTGAGAAAAATGCGCTATTGAAAGACATGCACTTATTGAGAGAGAGACGTGAGAGACACATGCCACTGACAGAGACATGAGAGACATGCGCTGCTGAGAGATGCAAAAGATATGCTCTGCTGAAAGAGAGACACAAGAGACATGCACTGCTGAGAGAGCAACATTCTACTGACTGCCCACTGCTGAGTGAGACGACCGGCTGCGAGAGACTGAGTGCATTTCTGAACTTGAATTGTAGCCTGTTGCTTTCCTAATAAACTACATAATCTGTGGGTTCTGCGTGGCCACTGCAGCGAATTATCGAATCCAACAGAGGTGGTGGCTGGTGTAGGAGGAACGGTTGGTGAAAGGGCTGGAGGGAGGTAGCATGTCTGGCCTCACAGGAATAGGCCTTGGGCTATTGTGATTCTGTCTTCCTCTTTTGGGGTTAGAGGAGATCAGAAGATTCAACTTCCTTGCCCCTTTGGCAATACATTTAGGTCCTTGGGTGGTGCAAATGAGTTGAGCTCAGCTACTAACTGAAAAAGAAGTTCTGGTGGCATAGTGGTTAAAGCATTTGGCTGCTAACCCAGAAGTTGGTAGTTCAAACTCATCAGCCACTTCATGAGAGAAAGATGGGGCAGTTTGGTTCTATAAAGATTTATAGCTTTGGAAACCCTATGAGTCAATTCTATTCTGTCCTAATGGGTCACTATGAGTCAGAATCAACTCAATGGTAGTGGGTTTGGTTTTTGGTTTGACTAACTGAAAGATTGGCAGTTCGAGTCCCCCTGATGGTTCCACAGAAGAAAGCCCTGGCAATCTACTTCTTTCAGATTTTGTTGTTGTTGTTGTTGTTATGTGCCATCAAGTCATCTCTGACTCATATTGACCTTACGTACAACAGAACAAAACAATGCTCAGTCCTGTGCCAGCCTCATGATCTCTACTATACCTGAGCCCATTGCTGCAGCACCATGTAAATCCATCTCATTAAGGTCCTTCCCCTCTTTCGTTGACCCTCCACATTACCAAGCATGGCATCCTTCTCCAGAAAATGGTCCCTTCTGACTAAATGACCAAAGTAGGTGAGACCAAGCCATTCTCGCTTCCAAGGAGCCGTCTGGCTGCACTTCTTCCAGGATGGATCTGTTAGTTCTTTTAGCAATCCACGTTACTTTCAGCATTCTTTGCCAACACTACAACTCAAAAGCACCAACTCTTCTTTGCTCTTCCTTATTCATTGTCCAGCTTTCATATACATATGAAGTGATTGAAAATACCATGGCTTGGGTCAGATGCATCTTAGTCTTCAAGGAGACATCTATCTTTGCTCTTAAGCAAAGACCTTGAAAGAGGTCTTTTGCAACAAAATTGCCCAGTGCATTACATCTTTTGATGTCTTGACTGCTGCTTCCACTTGTGTTGACAGTAGAACCAAGTAATATGACAACTTCAATCTTTTCTCCATTCATCTTGATGCTGCTTATTGGTCCAGTTGTGAGGATTTTTGTCTTCTTTATATTGATGTGTAATCCATACTGCAGACTGTAGTCTTTAATCTTCATCTGTAAGTGCTTCAAGTCCTCCTCACTTTCAGCAAGCAAAGTTGTGTCATCTGCATATCTCAGATTGTTAATGAGCCTTCTTCCAATCTTGATGCCACGTTCTTCTTCATATAGTCCAGATTCTCAGATTATTTTGCTCAGCAAACAGATTGAATAAGTATGGTGAAAGGACATAACCCTAATACAATCCCTTCCTGATTTTAAACCATTCAGTATCCCCTTGTTCTTTTCAAATGATGGACTCCTCATCTATGTACAGGTTCCTCATGAATACAATTAACTGTTCTGGAATTCCCATTATTCTCAATATTATCCACAATTTGTTATAATCCACACAATCGAATGCCTTTGCATAGCCAATAAAACACAAGTAAACTTCTTTCTGGTATTCTTTGCTTTGAGCCAGGATCCATCTGACATCAGCTGTGATATCCCTTGCTCCACATCCCCTTGGGGATCCAGCTTGCATTTTTGGAAGTTCTCTGTCAATATATTGCTGCAACCATGTTTGAATTACCTTCAGGAAGATTTTACTTGCGTGTGATATCAATGATACTGTTTGATAAATTCTACACTCTGTGGGATCATCTTTCTTTGGAATGGGTACAAATACAGATCTCTTCCAGTCAGTTGGCCAGGTAACTGTCTTCCAAATCTCTTGGCATAGCTGAGTGAGAACCTCCAGCGCAGCATCCGTTTGTTGAAACATCTCAGTGGGTAGTCCATCAATTCCTGGAGCCTTGTTTTTTGCCAATT
>NW_006922372.1:401218-401887 GCF_000298275.1 Orycteropus afer afer | reverse complement strand
AACGGTTGATGGTCTGTTCCACAGTCAGCTCCTGGCTTTGTTTTGGCTGAAGATATTGAGCTTTTCCATCACCTCTTCCCACAGATGTAGTCAATGTGATTCCTGTGTATTCCATCTGGTGAGGTCCATGTGTACAGCCTTTTGTGTTGTTGAAAAAAGGTATTTGCAATGAATAAGTTGTTGATCTTGCAGAATTCTATCATTTGATCTCCACCATCATTTCTCTATCACCAAAGCCATATTTTCCAACTACTGGTGATTCTTCTTTTTTTCCAACTTTTACATTCCAATGACCAGTGGTAATTTGTCTTGAATGCATGTTTGGTTAATTTCAGACTGCAGTAGTTGGTAAAAAAAACTTCAATTTCCTCATCTTTGTTTTTGGTGGTTGGTGCATAAATTTGAATAATGGTAGTGTTAACTGGTCTTCCTTGTAGGTGTATGGATAGTATCCTATTACTGACAGCATTGTACTTCAGGATAGATCTTGATACATTCTTTGTGATTGTGAATGCCATGCCATTCTTCTTCAACTTGTCATTTCTGGCATAGTAGATCATATGATCGTCTGAATCAAAATGGCCAAAACTAGTCCATTTCAGCTCACTAATGCCTAAGATACTGATCCTTATGCATTCCCTTTCATTTTTGACAACTTCCAATTTTCCT
>NW_006922372.1:399930-401069 GCF_000298275.1 Orycteropus afer afer | reverse complement strand
CTGGCCAATTCTTTGAGAAGTGGATGGCCTCTTCCTCCTTCTGAGTCTGTCTTATTCTGGAAGCTGCACTGAAACCTGTCCACTATGGGTAACTCTGCTGGTGTTTGAAACACAAGTGGCAAAGCCTCCAGCCTCACAGTGACACTCAAGCTACCACAGTAGGACAAACTGACAGACAATTTTGTCTCCCTTAGTTGTTCTAAACTCCTCTGCTCATTTCCTAGTCTCCCATGCCCTGCTTGCTTACCTGCCCTGCCCCCAGAGTGCAAATACCCACCTTCCACTGCTCCTGGGACTGGCTTACCACAGCCTGCCTCCTTGCACACAAACTCCTCCCTTCTGGTGCTTTGAGATTACAGCCTTTGAAAACCCCATGGAGTGCAGTTGTACTCTGACACACTTGGGGTCAACCATGAGTTGGAATCAACTTGACAGCAACAACGTTGGGTTTTTTTTTTTTCTTTGTTAACATACATTTAGAACCACATAAGACATTATTATTATAATTTTTTTTCTGCTGTCAAACAATTTAGGAAAGTCAAGAGAGAAGGAAGCATATTGTATTTACCAATATGTTTGCTTGCTATGTTCTTTTTTCCCTTCCTGATATTACAGGATTTATTCTTTCATCATTTCATTTCTGTTTAGAAACTTTCTTTAGCCATTCTTTTAGGATAGATCTGCCAGCAGCAAATTTGCTTAGTTTTTCTTCATCTGAGAATGTCTTGATTTCCCCTTCATGCTGAAGGATACTTTCATTGGATATAGGATGCTCTTTTGACAATTCTTTTCTTTCAGCATTTGAAATATATTGGACCACATGCTCTGGTCTCAATGATTTTTGATGAGAAATCCAATACCATTTCAACTGTCTTTCCTCTATAGATAAGGTGTCATTTCTCTCTCTCTGCTTTCAAGGTTTTTTTCTTTCTTCTAGCTCTCAAAATTTGGCTATGGTGTGTCTTGTTGATTTCTTTGAGTTCATCCTCTTGGAATTTGCTTAGTGTAACAGATTGAATTATGTCCCAAAAAATATATACCCCTTATACCTGTTGTTAGGAGCTCTGGTAGCATAGTGCCTAAGGCACTTGACTGCTAACCAGAAGGCTGGCGGTTCAAACCCAGCAGCCACTCCTTGG
>NW_006922372.1:396131-399525 GCF_000298275.1 Orycteropus afer afer | reverse complement strand
CAGAGTCAACAGAGAGAGAAAGCCTTCACGTGGAGCATGCACCCTGAATTCAGACTTCTAGCTTCATAAACTGTGAGAAAATAAATTTCTGTTAGTTGAAGCCACTGATTTGTGGTATTTCTGTTATAATAGAACTAGATAACTAAAAAATTGGCACTGAAGAGTGGGGTGCTGCTGTAACAAATACGCAGCATGTAGAAGTGGTTTTGGAATTGAGTGATGGATAAAGACTGGAAGGATTTTAATGTGCTTTATAGTAAGGCCTTAGATTGCCTTGAAGAGATTTTTGATAGAATTATGAATATTAAAGGAAATTCTAGTAGATGCTCAGAAAGAATTGAAGAAAGCTATAAAGTCTCTATCATCTTAGAGAATATATATGGCGCCACCAACAGGATATTGTTAGAAATGTAGACATTAAATGTGCTTCTGGTGAGGCTTTAAGAAAAAATGATGTCACCTATATTCATTGCAACATTATTCACAATAGCAGAAAGGTAGAAACAAAGTACTTGCCCATCACTGGACAAAAAGATAAACAAATTATGGTATTATATACAATGGAATAAAGAATAATGAAGAGTCCACAAAAATATCTTCTAACATGGATGAATCTGGAGGACATTATGCTGAGTGAAATACGTCAATCATAAAAGGATAAATATTGTATGATCCCAGAAAGTTGTTGGATGGCTACAAGGGATAAGAGGAAGAGAGAGGGAGAATCACTTTCTAGATAGTAGACACTTGTTATTTTTGGTGATGGGAAAGACATCATCAAATATGGATGAAGTCTGCACAACTTGACCAAGGTATATCAAGACATTAAGAAGTACATAGGAAAAATGGACAATTTCAATAAAAACTATGACATATACAATTCTTTAATAATAGTAATAACAGCCAAAAATATGTATATTGTTACATAGGTAGATATATATGCATGTATGTGTAGAGTGGGCACATGTCAGTGCAGGAGCATATATGTATAGGTGTATGTAAATGTGTATATACACATTTATGTGGACTTCATATATATCCATATATTTAATAAACCACATAGGGGACACAGTTATGAAGACTTTCTAGACATAGCTAAACAACTTGCGAGATTGGTTTACTGGATTAAAAGGCTTGGGGCAATGGTTGGGTGGGACAACTCAGTCAATAGCTGTAACATTCTTCATAAAGATAATGTTCTGGTTTGTTGACTGGCATCTGAGGTCTTAAAAGCTTGTGAGCAGCCGTCTAAGATACAAAAGAGAATGAAGGAAACTAAAGACTCAATCAAGAAACTAGTCCACAGGACTAATAGCCCACACAAACCACAGTCTCTTCTAACCTGAGAGCAGAAGAACTAGATGATGCCTACCTACCACCAACAACTGTTTTGACTAGGGATTCAGGAGAAGGTCCTGGAAAGAATGAAAGAAACATAGAACAAAACTCAAATTCCTGAAAAAAACAGACTTACTGGACTGATAGACCTCAGAGGAACTCTCAAGAATTAAAGCTGTTCCTGGAGATCTCCTTTCAACCAAATAATATATTGGCTTATAAAAAAAAATCCACTCATGAGGAATGTCGTCCCTTAAACAATCAACTACACAAGACCAAACAGTCAAAATTTACCCAGAACCCAAGATAAGAAGGAAAGGAAGGACAGAAACACTAGATCAATTGAAAAAGAACATACAGAATGGAAATAATGAGAATGCTGACATATTGCAAAAATTGTAAACAATGTCACGGAAAAATTTGTATAAAAATTGTTAATTGGGAACCTAATTTGCTGGGTAAACTTTCACCTAAAACACAATAAAATATTTTAAAAGAAAAAAAATGTAGGCTGGTACTATTCAAAAAGCAAAAACACACATTAAAAAACCTGATTACAAAAAAAGATAGAAAATAATGTACATGTGATTGGACAGTGGAGAAAGAGCAATACTTTTGTGCAGTGGCAAAGAACTTCTCTGAGTATGTTCAAATGTTTGGTGGAAGATAAAATATGTGAGTGATGAACTTGGATTTTTTTGACTGAAGACATTTCTAAGCAAGATTTAAAGGTGGATGCATGGTTTCTCCTTGCCACTTTATGAAAATGAGAGAGGAAAGACAGGAACTTAAAAATAAATTGTGCAAAATAAAAACAAAGATTTGGAAAATTCTGTTATACAAACTAAGGACATGTGTCCTAGAATTTTCACCAAGGATGTAGATAGACAATCTTTGTTAAAGAGAGTAAACCTGTGACTGATGGATCTAATCAGCTACCACAGCGGAAAACCCATTGGCTTAGATTAAAGGGGAAAGAGACTGAATGAAAGGAAGGAAAACTGTCTGCCTCTTGGAATTTCAGGCAGGAAACAGGCCAACAGAGCTACGTCTGTTGTCCTCTAAGCAAAGAAAAGGACCATCCCTGGAGCAGCTTATAGATCAGCTTGTTGGAAGGAGCAAGGCTGCTTCAGTTTGAAAGGGTGGAGCCACAGTCTCCCAGATCTCAAAGTGTGGAGCCATGGTCTACTCTGAGATTTCAAAGAGTCAGAGTTGCACCAACTCATTCTGGAATGTGGGCTGCCATTTTTGTGCTCCAGGTGGATAGTGCTGCTACGCAAAGCTCAGGGGAAAAGCTCAGGGGACGGGGTTTCCATGCCCAAGAGGCAATAGAACAAAGCCTTCTGGGGCTGAGGGAATGGGGATGTCACCCTGGTGGACTAGGAGAATGGAGCTTCCCAAAGCTTAGGGAGCAGAGTTGCAATCCCAGTGGACCTGAAGCCCAGGGCCACTGGGCTCCACCCAGAATCCAGAGAGCATGGCCCACACCCAGAATCTGGAAGGTGAGGCTATTGCCTAGATGGTCTCAGAGAACAGAGTATTCTTTTCAAGACTTGAGAGCGAATGTAATTATTTTTCTGCTGAATTTTGGACTTGCTTGGTGCCCTTTATTCCTTCCTTCTTGCCAATTTCTCCCATTTGTAATGGAAATGTCTACCTTGTACCTATTCTACCATTGCACTTTGGAAGCAGATAACTTGTATTCTAGATCAGGTTCCCCAGAATGGAACATACCTAGACTCTCAGCCATATTTGATTTAGATGATTCAGAAGATGAATTTTGCACTTGGAGTTAATTTAAAACTTTTGGGATGGGGTGAATGTGTTTTGGATGTGGCAAGGACATAAGTTTTGGGGGCCAGAGGGAGTTGTAGATTGAATTGTGTCCTCCCAAAATATGTGTTGTAAATCCTAACCCCTATACCTGTGGTTGGGAGCTCTGGTAGCGTAGTGGCTAAGGCACTTGACTGCTAACCAGCAGGCTGGCGGTTCAAACCCACCAGCCACTCCCCGGAAGGAAGGTTGGGCAATCCTACTTCCGTAGTGATACTGCCTC
>NW_006922372.1:394977-395426 GCF_000298275.1 Orycteropus afer afer | reverse complement strand
CAATGACATGAGCCAAAGTATATGTGAACTGCTGTATGGAAAGTGAATTTGCTCTGTAAATCTTCACCCAAATCACAATAAAAAAAATATAAATAAGTAAATAGATAGATAGATAAAAATAATAATTGCAAAAAGAAAGCAGAGATGGAAGAAGAAAGATGCTATGCCACATGAATATTACCAAGGAGTCAAAAAACAGAGGCTAAAAAGACACAACAGACAAAGAAAACCTTCTCCTAGAGCTGGTGCCCTGAATTCAGACTTCTAGCTTCCTAACCTGTGAGAAAATAAATTTCAGTTTGTTAAAACTTCCCACTTATGGTATTTCTGTTTAGCAGCATGAGATACTAGCACATAGCTTCTGTAAATTTTGCCAAATTTGGAGGAGTTTTAGGCATTATTTGTGGAAATACTTTTTAGCCCACCCTTTTTCTTCTGGTAGCATAGTG
>NW_006922372.1:393854-394705 GCF_000298275.1 Orycteropus afer afer | reverse complement strand
GGAAGGTTGGGCAATCTACTTCCTTAGTGATACCACCTCGGAAACCCAAGGAGGGGTCATTATGAGTCACTCAACGACATTGAGTTTGGTTTTTTGGTTTTCTTTTTCTTCTCTCCTTCTACAACTCTGATGCCACTGTCTAGTAAGAGTAGGAATGCCTTATTGCTGCTCCACATGTGGCTTCCACTGACATCACAGAAAAGGAGGTAGCTTCCTTACCACTGGACAGTGGTGAAAATTCTGATTCTCCACTAAGTCTCCTCAACTATTATCAGGTGGGAGTGACACCATAAGGAGAGGAAGGCTTCTTATTACCCAGCAAGGATGAAAGTTCTGGCCCCCAATTAAGCCTTCTCTGACATCACCCAAGGTGAACAAGTTTGGGGCACCTCATGATAGCATGGTGAAGGTGGAAGTCTAGTGTGATGGTTAATGTTACATGTCAGCTTTCTGATTTTTGTTCATTGTTTCATGCATGTTCACATTCTCAGTGGTTTGCCAGACATTGGAATGATTACTCTTCCATAATGTAATATAATGTAGTCATTCTCAATTTTGTGATCTGATGTGAGCAGCCAATCTGTTGAAAAGCCAATCAGTTGAAAGCCAATCATTTTCTTTGGGGGTGTGGCCTGTATCCAAAATATATGAATGTTCTGGTAAAGCTCGCTTTCTCTCGATCCTGCATCCTACTTGTCATCCTCTGACCTTCATTTCTTAGGATGTAATCCAGCTGCCTACCATCTGAGCTGCAGATTTTTGAATTTATCATTTCCTGCAGCCCCATGAGCCAGCAGCTTACCATCTGGCTTGTCGATTTTGGGTTCATCAGCCCCTGCAACCATATGAGT
>NW_006922372.1:385279-393571 GCF_000298275.1 Orycteropus afer afer | reverse complement strand
GAGTAGATTGCCTTTTGCCTTATCTTCCTCCCATGGAGCAACTAGTGGGTTTGAACCACCAACCTTTTGGTTAGCAACCAAATGCCTTACCCAGCTTAAGACATCTAGGTTCCCCACTAGACTTTGTTGGCATAAGTTCAGATAGGCATGCACCTTTTCTGGGTTATTTGGCAGATAAATCAAAAACAAACGCAAACTCACTGCTGTCCAGTCAGATCTGACTCATAGTGACCCCTCCTTGGGTTTCCAAGGTGATATCACTACCAAAGTAGATTGCCTAATCTTCCTTCCGAGGAGTGGCTGGTGGTTTTGAACCGCCAGCCTTCTGGTTAGCAGTCAAATGCCTTAGGCACTACACCACCAGAGCTCCTATAGAGCGGTTATTGTCTGAAAGTGTTTTGTCTTGCTAGGCTGCCTCTCTCCTGGTCCTCTGGCTTTTGTTGGGGTTTATTTTGGCTGTGCCCATTGGCCTTTTCAATGTTACTCCTTCTGCAGCTCCAATTCTGGGCTATATAAGGCAAAGAGGAAATCCAGGGAACTCACCATTGTGTTGTTTTTGTGTCCCAAGGTTCCTAGCTGGTTTGCCTCTGGGGACTTGTCCCTGAACTTTCTGAACTTCAGACTAGTTTCTATTTTGAGTGAAAATCTCCTTCCATTACATTAAGACTTTTCTAATTGGATTGTTTAGTTTTCACTGTTGAGTTCTCAGATTTTTTTAAATATTGGAAATACTAGTTCCTTTTTGGATATGTGTTTTGCAAATATTTCCTCCTAATGAGGCAGCACTCCCTTTCCGTTATCAGAGTAGTATCAGAAGAAGCCAGATGAAGAGTTTTCTTATATTTGTTTTACATATAGTATAAAATGAGGTTTTTAGTGGTACTTAGTGAGTAGAATAGAGAAAATACATCTACTCCATCTTCTAGAAGAGGAAGTCTCAATACTCTTAACTTTCATCCTGAGATTTATAAGCATCACTTCCCCATACCTTTAACAAACCTTAAGCACCAAAACTGTCTCTTTTAAAGTGAATGTTAAAAGCAAGCCTGTGAACCCTGAAGATGTTGGGGTATACCTCACCAGCAGTTCTTATTAAGTGACAGCTTCTTCAAACCCCATCTTAGACTTGGATCTTCTGGATCTAAGTGCAAGTGTCAAGATCCTTTCTGGGGACTTGTCCCTGAACTGCTAGTTTTCTGGACTTCAGGCTAGTTTCTACTTTGGGTGAAATTTCCAATCTAGCAAGAATACATTGATTGTTTCCAGGTAATCAAAGGGAAAGCATCATTTGGCCATTCTGCCATCTTTGTTCAGCTAAAAATAATTATGTCCCCGGTTTCTAATACAAAGATATATTCTTCCTTTTCTTTTCCTGTGATGAAGCTAAAGAATATCCTTCAACTTTGTTAAGTATAAAGTTAATGTATGCCCTTGAGTAGTCTTTGATAAGTTACACTGTGTAGGTTTCCTCTGTAAAGGAAAGAATAGAATATCACCTGCTCTTTTTCCCAGTCATAAAAATAGATTTAAATTTACACACAATGAAGTTACTTGGTTATCCATCTCTGATTTTTCAGAAAGAGATTTCTTGACGTACCAGTGGCCCTTCCTACAAAATGGAATGTTTTGAATAAAAATCAAAAACTAGTTTTGTTACATGCATTTTGTATGGGGTTGGGATTTTTTTACTTGTGTTAGCCTTCTTTTCTTTTTCTTATAATTTTTTCCCACTCTGCACTTCCTGAGAAGAGCTTGGAGTTGAATGAGGGAAAGTTTAAGGATGAGAGGGAGAGCTGATTTATAAAGGGATGAGGAGTATGGCTGATTTGTTATATGTGATTCAGGATTACCATTATGATGAATCCTCCTAGAACAGGAAGAATTGCTAGCAGCGCCTCCTTTCATGCCATAAATTGCTTGTATTACAAAATAATTCCTTCACCCTTCCTTTTTTTTTCTCCCTTCCTAATTGCTTATCAAAGTAAATACTTGGCAGTGGCCATTGGTTTTGCACAGCTGGGCTGGGAAAGGAGTTCTGTGTTGACTGTGTATTATATCCTAGGAACTGAGTAGTTTGCTTGGCCTAGGACCACATGAGTACATAAGAATGCAATAATGATAGCACCTCACATCTACTGAATTCTCACCACAGTTCTACAAGTTAGATATTATATGAGGAAACCAAGGACTAGAATGGATGTGTCACTTATCTAAGGCCACATAGTTAATAAATGTGATAGTTGAGATTCAAATCTACTATCTCTGTGTGACTCCAGAACCTATCTCTTTTCCCGGAAATAGTACTGCTGAGTTTGAGGGAATTTCAGCCATTGAGACTGTTGTAGCTTAAACCCCTGAGATAGTACTATATGAGTTTTTAACCCAGTAGTTGGTTTGAAAGTGTTAAGACCAATAAGGGATGAACTACATTCTCCTTAGGGGAATGGGTCCAGGCAAGGCTTCTTCCAGTGTGCCTCCCACCTAAGTTTAAAATGGCTCAATCAGAACCACGATTGTTTTTATATTTAATAAACACTTATAAACATTGGAAGCTCTGGTGGCGTAGTGCCTAAGGCATTTGACTGCTAACAATAAGGCTGGTGGTTCAAACCCATCAGCCACTCCTTGGAAGGAAGGTTGGGCAATCTACTTCCATAGTGATACTGCCTTGAAAACCCAAGGAGGGGTTGCTATGAGTCGGATCCGACTCGACAGCAGTGTATTTGGTTTGGTTTTGGTTTTATAAATGTTACTTCTGTTCCTCTATCCCACCACTTGCTATGGTTCAGATACAGTGCTAGCAGTCCTCAAGTGCATCATGTTATTTAATCATCATGTCACTATTGTGAGATATAATCCACTCAAACCAAACCCACACCATTGTTGATTCCAACTCACAGTCACCCTATAGGACAGAATAGAACTGCCTCATAGAGTGTCAAAGGCTGTAAATCTTTACAGAAACAGACTGTCACATCCTTCTTCCACATAGCATCTGGTGGGTTCAAACCTCTGACCTGTTGTTTAGCAGCCAAGTACTTTAACCATCGCAACACCAGGGCTTCTATTGTGAGGTATAAGGATGAATACATCCCCATATTACAGACGAGAAAATTGAGGTAAAAAGAAAGGAAGTAACTGACACGTCCGCTGTCTCAGAACCATGTGTGTGGATTCCATATCTAGTTTGTTCTAACTCCTCAGTTGTTTCCTTCGTACCTATTTGACTTTGTCTCAGTAATATTTTCAGAGAAAGTTTGATGGGGCAATGGTTAAGCACTCGGCTGCTAACTGAGTTGTGTGTACTAATCTACTCAGCATCTGCACACCAGACAGACCTGACAATTTGCTCCCATAAAGATTACAGCCTAGAAAATCCTATAGAGCCATTCTGTTCTGTTACATGGGGTCACTGTGAGTCAAAATAATTCCATAGCACCTAGCAACAACATTTTCAGAGATTTTAACGGAGTATTTTAAAACCTTCAAAAATCCTTGCATGAGTTTTAAAATTCTGAGGCTACTCTTGCTTTCTCCCTTGCGTCACCTTGCTAGTATCATCCTCAGTAGTACCCTTGCCCCTAGTAAAGCCCAGAGGGGGAATTTAAAAAAAGGTATACATTGATCTAAGAGGTTAATTGAGTTTTTCAAGCCACCCAGGCTTTAGTTTTGCCTTGACCTGAGATGCTTGCTAGTCTCCACAGAAGAATTAAACTGAGTTTGTTGGCTCTTTGATGGGGTGAAGGTTAAGGTTCTTAGGTGTATCTGCTTACAACTGAACTGATGGTTTTTAACTTCTTACATTTACACATTCTGTAGCCATCTGTTAGGTTACGGCATAGGCTTTTCTGGCTAACTTGGGTCAGTCTCACTCACAGAGAAAATGTTGTCATTAGTATTCTGCACTCTTCCTGTTTCTTTGGGTGTGCTATGTTTAATAAAATATGCATTAGAAGATACTGAAAAAAAAAGTTTTAATCAAGTCTTTTTCTCCCAATAGGTTTAAATTGTCCCCTAATTTTGTGTGTGCTTTAGACCAAGTATCCCTGGAGAAGTTAATACATCATTATGTGTACATTATTGCATTTGTGGAACAAAATCTCCCTTAAGTGTTATATCTACTATGTATCATAAAAAAATAATTAATTTTATGTAGGTATGTTGTCATTTCAGGCATCTTTAATATGGAAATATATTCTGGTAGATTAGTTTATAGTGTTTCTAAATAATAAATCATACACACTAATAAAGGAAAATATCTAAAATGTGCACATGTTAGGAGTCAGTTATATGTTGGTTAACCTTATGTGCTTTTGCCATAATTCTTACTATCATCATTTCCCCCTTGTTGTCAAACAATTCATTTTTGGAACATAAGATGCACAATTATCAATGTTAATGGAGCACACTGCTGCATCTCATCTCCCTTTGCATATGGCACAACTTTACTTTGGGAATACAAAGGTATTTTCAGTATTCATAGTAAATGCAATTAGACACTAAACTTGAAATATAAATATATTCCCTATTTATGTATTTTGTTAGAGTTTTTCTCACATCAAAACAATAGAATAATTATTATAATTCAACTAAGAACCATGGATCCCTTCTTGAAAAATAAAAAAATGAAAGAAAGGATTTGTGTTTTGAAGGCTAAAGCAATGGAATTGGGAGAGTTTAAATATAGCCTCTGAGTACTCAGTGGAAACAGTGGAAATACTGGGCAAATTTTCAAACATCTCATAGTTTTGCCTTTTTTGGGCAACTCAGGATAATATTTTCCACCTGAGAAGGATCTGGTCAGGTTAAATCAGTATTTTATGAGATAGTGCATGGAAGAGTGCCTGCCTGATACCTGGTACATATTCAGTGAATATGTGTTTCTGTTTTGAATATGGCATCTGAAAGTTCAGAAGAAGGTAGGCATTTTCCAAAAATTACTTCACCAAAAAGCTCTATAAGTAGCAAATTCTCATAGTACAATTTCATTGATTTAATACCTTTGCATGCTTTGCATGTGTATAGCAATGTGTTAACAATATGGTGAGGATCACAACAGGAGTATGCTCTAGTCCTGTACCAGTTGAGAGAGATAAGTCATACAAGTAAAATGGTTGAGATAGAAAGTAGATGATTATCAAAATTCCAGTAACAAGTGATTTTGAAGAGTGGAGAAAGGAAACATCACAATGATCTGGCAAAAAAAGATGGGCACCTTGGCTTGATTTCTAAATTGTATACAGGAATGCAAAAGAAAGGATTGTGAGAAATATATGTTTGGGGAATATTTAGGAGGCCTCAGAAACCCAAGGGGGGGTCACTATGAGTTGGATCCAACTCGATGGCAGTGAGTTTGGTTTGTGTCTTGGCGTATCCATCTTAAGATTTATGTAGGGGATCAGTGAGAAGTAAATGTGAACAATCTATAGAAGTTAGTAAACTTAAACATTATTTAATAAGCAGTATGAAACCATTACAAGATTGTAAGTAGATTGATAAGAATGAAATTGATGTTTTGGGAAAACTTGTCAGTTGGACTGGATGGAAGAAGGCCATGTGACATGATTTCTTACCTAGAGAGGGAGTGGTGACAGTAGGAATAGGTAATACAAGTTAGTAAGGGGAGATACTTCAAATACCCTACTTGGTGACTGATTCGACATAAAGGCTAAGAGGAGGAGGAGTGAACAGTCATTACATGGTTTGGGCTGGCTCAGACCTTTAAGGATTTGAAACAAATAAACAAAGCAAAATAAAAAAAGAAGTTAGAAAAAACTAGGTTTCGTGTCAATGTTTGCTTGCTTTTTATTTGTTTTGTTTTTAGTTTGAGGTTATTGGTGGGAAATTTAGAAATCCAACTGGTAGTTATAGGCCTAAGAACAACTGGTACGTGCTTAGGTGAAAGATCATGATTAGAGATACTAAGTGACCAATAGAATGGTATTCCTAACCTAAACTCCACATAAACATCTTCAGGTAGTCCTTTTCATCATCCTTAACCTTCATCCTTCTCCAACTACTAATCTCTTTTTCTTCATACCCTGGCTTCTTAGATTTTTTTTTAAATAGGTATTCTTACATTTGTTATGTCCATTTTGTCAACTTCCATTTTTCTCACTGCAATCTGGCTTCTTGCTTCCACCAATACCACTGCACTCTTCTCTGTATGTTTCCGAGATTAGTCAATGTCCTCCAGGTTGAAAAAAAAAAAAAAATCAAGGAACATCTCATTCTTTACCAATGGACCATTTTTCATTAGTAGTTTTCAGCAGTATGGGACAGTGAAAGCCATTTTATATAATAAAATTGATATCAAATCATGTATTAGCTGGCTGAGCTTTAGCAGATCACTTAATCACAATATCCTCTATGAATTTCGTCTATGAAATGGGGATAATGATATCTATCTTATAGAGTTATGTGAGGCAATGTGAGTAAAGCTCTTTGGGCATAGTTGTCACTGAAAAAATATTAGTTTCCTTCTCCATTGCTATATTGGACACTGTTGAGCACTTCTTGGAAATTTCTTCCAGTTGATGATTATAACTTATCTTTCTCCTGGTTTTCCTCTTACTTCTCTTCAGCTCCTACCCCTTAGTTTGTCTCTAAACTACTGGTATACCTAAGAACAGTGGTTCTCCAATGTGAGTGTGCATCACAATCCCCTGAAGAGTTTGTTAAAGAACAGATTGTCCCCCAACTCCTAACCCAAGACTCTTTTTTTTTTTTTAAATTGTGCTTTAGGTGCAAATTTACAGAGGAAAATTTGCTGTACATTCAACATTTCGTGTACATTTGGTTTCACTCTCCAATTACCATCCCCAACCTAACCCACTCTCCTTCTCTCCCTTCCCAGTCACCACACCTCCATGCCTTTCATAGATATGCACTCCTGTGTGTTCTGTTTTTGCTCCATGTGAATGTTGCCCTTCTGGCACCCCATGGCTGATTGCTCCAAGGGATGTATCTCCATAGATTATGAGGGTGCATCGATCTGTGTTGAGTGGTCTACCTTTATGTTTTATTTACTGTTGGGCTGAGAGTCAGCCCTTGGGAGTGAGTTTTATACCAGGGCCATAGTATTGGGGGTCCTAACAGACTCCATCCAGTCATTCTGGTCATTATTGTGTTTTTGGATTTTTGTTCCACATTTTTCCTCCCACTCTATCCAAGATCTCCGGTTTTGATCCCTTCCCAAGTGGTTGGCATTGGTAGCTGGGCACCATCTAGTTCATCTGGTCTCGAGGTCCATCATTTCCTAGGGCTGATTGTTTCCAAATGCTCTTGATATTTTGCACTCTTCTTTGCTTCTGATGATAGGAAACCATTAGCTGCATCTTAGATGGCCACTTGAAAGCTTTTAAGACCCAGTAGCTATTCACCAGGAGCTCTGGTAGCATAGTGGCTAAGACACTTGCCTGATAACCAGAAGGCTGGCGGTTCAAACCCACCAGCCACTCCTCGGAAGGAAGGTTGGGCAATCCTACTTCCGTAGTGATACTGCCTCGGAAACCCAAGGAGGGGTCGCTATGAGTCGGGGCCGACTCGACAGCACATAACAACAACAACAACAGCTATTCACCAATGTAGGTTGTGGAATGAGATTTTTATGTATTTTTTGTGCCAATTGACTCTGGTGCCCCCTAATACTATGGTCCTGAGTTGGTAGATCTGTTGGATCTCTCTCCCACAGTGTCTGGCTGTCTGTGAGTGATTGCTCTATGTCCATCTTCTGTTGTTTCTGTAAGGATTGCGGGTATTTTGTATCACTGGTGTCTGTGCATGATTAGCCTCAGCTGAGTCTATCATTGGTCTAGAATATACTCCTGTTCACTGACCCCCATCTGATCTTCTTAGTTGTTTATGTGTTTTATCTGTAGCCTGATGTTTGGTGTTAATGGTAATGCAGCATTGTGGGTATACTGGTATTAGCCTCTGTCATCTATATCTTATGTGCACAATTCGATGTCCTCTCTTTTCACAATATTATCATGCTGGTCACAGACTCTTGCCATACTATCACTCCCCTTACTCACCTCAGCATGTGGCCCCCATCTAGCCTGAAAGTATCCCCTTTTCTTCCCTCCCCACCTCGATAACCTACAAAGTGAGTTCCCTTCCTTGAGCAAACCCTTCCTTCTCTTTTTACAGTAATGGGCTCTTACAGTATTTAACCTTCTGTGACTGACTTATTGCACTCAATAAAATGTCCTCCAGGTTCATCTACATTGTGAAATGATTCACATATCCTTCATTGTTCTTTAATGTAGCATCATATTCCATTGTGTGAGT